>NW_015390023.1:24929-57429 GCF_001527695.2 Protobothrops mucrosquamatus
CTTGACACACCCACACCTGATCCACCACAAGACCCTCACTTGACACACCCACACCTGACTCATCACAAGACCCTCACTTGACACACCCACACCTGACCCATCACAAAACCCATCACAAGATCCACCACAAGACCCTCACTTGACACAGCCACACCTGATCCACCACAAGACCCTCACCTGACCCATCACAAGACCCACCACAAGACCCTCCCTTGACGCACCCACACTTGACCCATCACATGACCATGTAAATCTCTTCAGACAATGCTTGCAAACAAACAGAGATGAGAATCGGACACGTCCAGACATGGGAAAACTTTATTTGTTTATGGAGATGCTCAGTCCTCCAGGTCCTGGTTGTCCCAAAGGTGCTTTTTTTCACGAGGCAACAGGACTTTCTTGTTTTTCTTTGAAGACGTTTCGCTTCTCATCCAAGAAGCTTCTTCAGCTCTGACTGGATGGTGGGGAATGGAAGGATTTATACCCCTTCAATCATTTATAAAACTCCAAGTGGCCTGAACGACTCTCTAAAAGGATGTAAACGACCAGCTCTCTGCAAGGAGTATAAATCCTTCCATTCCCCACCATCCAGTCAGAACGTGAAGAAGCTTCTGGGATGAGAAGCGAAACCTCTTCAAAGAAAAATCAAGAAAAGTCCAGTTGCCTCCTGAAAAAAAAAAGCACCTTTGAGTTTACCTTTATTGTGTGGACACAGCTCAGGAGTAGCCCTAGCCCTCTCATAGATTCTGGGGTTTGGGTGAATGTACATCTGTGGGACTAAAGAAGTCAAGGTGGCAATGGCGGTAACACAACCGAAGCCCTTTGTGATGTTGGGGTTGCAGAATTATCTGATGGGATCCGAATGGATAAAGTAGGAGTAGAATTTTACTGCCACAAGAGGGCGCTGTTGCTCTCCTCTTTCTACTGTGTGAGTTTGTTGTGACTTTTCTGCTTTAAAACGTAGGAGGAGTTGGGAATTTCGGTTGCGGTACACCTGCGTATCAAAAACAAAAGAAAAAAATGCTCGGGAAGACTGAGAATATCTCCAGTGTTAAGAGGGGATTATTATTATTATTATTATTATTATTATTTATTTATTTATTTATTTATTTTTAAGACTTATATGCCGCCCTTCTCCCCACGGGACTCAGGGCGGCTCACAGCATATTAAAACAACATAGTACATTTCCCCAATAAAAGCCAATTAAAAACCAAATATTTGTAGCTGTGTCTCTTATTAAAATCATTAAAAATTATCCCTATTTAAAATTCACCCTAGGTCAGTCCCGCTTGCTGAAAAAGCCATGTCTTGAAGGCATGGCTTATTATTATTATTATTATTATTATTATTATTATTATTATTATTATTATTATTATTATTATTATTATTATTATTATTATTATTATTATTAATGCTATATAAGGCTGCAGATCACATTTAATATTTTTAGCCAAGGCTCTGCACTAGTCTTTAACCAATTGCCCTTCTTTGCAGAGAGTTGATGGTCCAGAGTCTTAAGCACACCTAGGATTGATAAAGAAAATAATAATTGGTCAATTGATCTGTCAAAGGCCAGATGCCCTTACAGTGTTAAATGTTACTAAAACAAAATCATTAGTAGTTTCAATGTTTTTCCAATTAGAATAGAATAGAATAAGAATAAGAATAAGAAGTAGAAGTAGAAGTAGAAGTAGGAGTAGAGTAGAGTAGAGTAGAGTAGAGTAGAATAGAATAGAATAGAATAGAATAGAATAGAATAGAATAGAATAGAATAGAATAGAATAGAATAGAATAATGAAGAAAGAATAGAATAGAGTAGAGTAGAGTAGAGTAGAGTAGAGTAGAGTAGAATAGAATAGAATAATGAAGAAAGAATAGAATAGAGTAGAGTAGAGTAGAGTAGAATAGAATAGAATAGAATAGAATAGAATAGAACAGAACAGAATAATGAATAATGAATAATGAATAATGAGTAATGAATAATGAATAATGAATAATGAATAATAGAATAGAATAGAATAGAATAGAATAGAATAGAATAGAATAGAATAGAATAGAAAATATGGAATGGAATGGAATGGAGTTGTTTTCCATTTGCTTTATTCCAGGTTTAACAGTCATTTTCAAAGACAAATTGTATGAAATAACAGCAGATTATTTCCCACTCTTGCTGTACCTCCACAGTCTGGCCTCTTTAATTTCAGCTCTAGCCATGGAGAGTTGTCAATTCATATTTACGATTTACTCTGTTCTGTCAAGCTGGCCTACTGCAATTCGTTCAGTAGACAAGTGGCTTAAATGCAATTCATCAAGACGTGCTGTACTGAATTAATTTAATCTCTTAATCTAATTTCGTTTTTACAAATGTCAATTCCATAAACTGCGCGCCCTTAATTCAATACATTAAACCAACAGTGGCTTAGTGGACTTGCCAGCATAGCCACGTCATGAGGGGAGCTTGGATGAATAGCTGTGAGGGAAACTGAGGGAAACAGTTCTTCTCTACCCTTCATGAGGGAATGACACCATAATGACTTTTTAAGAAGAATATAGCTTACCAGACTGAGTGCGTTAGCTTTGTGAGATATTTGGTATACATGCACCAGATTAGGTAATACACCATAGCAGGCAGGCAGGGAATCTAGCAAAGTCCCCTCTCTTATGAAGTTCATCTAGTGGGGCCAAGAACAAGGGCCTTCTCTGTGGTGGCTCCCTTCCTGTGGAACATCATCTCTGTGGAGATAAAGGCCCCCATCTTGATGCTCTTAGTAAGGCCACACTTGGAATACGGCATCCAGTTTTGGTCCCCACGAAGTAAAAAAGATGCTGAGACTCTAGAAAGAGTGCAGAGAAGAGCAACAAAGAGGATCTAGGAACTGGAGGTTCAAATAGTTGCTGGAATTGGGTATGTCTAGTTTAATAAAGAGAAGGACCAGGGGTGACATGATAGCGGTGCTCCAGTACCCAGGGGCTGCCCCAAAGAAGAGGGAAGTCAAGCTATTCTCCAAAGCGCCTGAAGGCAGGACAAGAAGCAACAGATGGAAACTAATCAAGGAGAGATTCAACATGGAAATAAGGAGAAATTTCCTGACAGTGAGGACAATTAACCAGTGGAACAGAAGTTGCCTTCAGACCCGCTCTTCTTTGTAGCATCAAATGATGTCAATTGGATGCTTTTAAAATTTAGCTTCAGGACTCTAAACTAGAATGCCTTCTTGATTCAGGTTGGGACATTTCATGGGTACCAACAGAAGAGAATATTTGCAGCTCAGGGTTGAAATGAGGGGTCCTTGGTGGTCTCTGAGCTTGGTGGTTTTCTTGCAGACGTTTCATGACCCAACTAGGGAACATCATCAGGGCTAGAAGGGAGTTGGGTTTGTGGAGAGGAGGAGGAGGAGGAGGAGGAGGAGGAGGAGGAGGACGATGACTGTGGGGTCCTTGGTGCTCTCTGAGCTTGATGGTTTTCTTGCAGATGTTTCATTACCACACTAGGTAACATCATCAGTACTACTTTGATAATGAAACATCTGCAAGAAAACCACCAAGCTCAGAGAGCACCAAGGACCCCACGTTTCATGAATTTCCTGATTTCTTTTTTAAATCACCCTCTTCCCCTTGCACAAGGCCCTGGTTTACAACATCTAAGTGTTCGGACTCTTGCAAGCTTCAAAACCGAAAGCAATCAGGTTAAAACGAGCAAGTACCCCTTGTCGGTTTCCTTGTGGACGACGCTTGTTTTCACGAGTTTTTGTGCGGCCACGTACATTTTATTGGGTATAAAAGTTAAATATGCATCCATTTCTGTTCTAGGTGCGACACGGGAACAAATGCGTGGTCCCTGAGAATTGCCCCTGTTTCCACAACGGACAGGAATACGCGCCAGGGCAAACAGTGACCAAGGACTGCAATACGTGGTAAGGAACTAACCTCTTTGACCTTGATTTCCCACTGGACCTTTAAAATGCCAATAAATGGCCACATATTTTTCAGGTGGCGTAGATAGCATGTAAAAAAAAATGAACAGGAAACACAGCCTGGTTAAAACGAACGTGGACTGAACAGGGTGTTAATCCTTCTCCTTCCTCCTTCGAAAAAATGGGGAGTAAAACTTACTATAGGGTTGAGCAGGAAATTAACCTGCCTGGTTTCCCTTCACCAGTTCTCCTTCAGTTTGAGTCAAGAGAAGCACACTTTGTGGACTAGTCCTTGTCCTGTTGTTGTTTTTTTAAAAAGCAGAGTGACTCCTACAATGCCCTAGCAATAGCAGTGAGGCTTAAGTATCACCGCTTTACAGCACTCTCTAAGTACAAAGTTGAAGCATTATTTGCATGCTGCCCCCAACAATCTGGGTCCTCATTTTACCGGCCTCGGAAAGATGGAAGGATCAGTCAACCTTAAGCCGGTCAGGATTGAACTGCTGGCAGTGGGCAGAGTTAGCCTGCAATGCTGCACTTTAACCACCGTGCCACCAGGGCTTAGATAGTAATAGCAATAGAACTTAGTCTTGTATACCGCTTCATAATGCTTTCCAGCCCTCTGTAAGCGGTTTACAGAGTCAGCCTATTGGCCCCCAACAATCTGGGTCCTCCTTTTACAGACCTCGGAAGGACGGAAGGCTGAGTCAACCTTGAGCCAGTCAGGATCGAACTCCTGACAGTGGGCAGAATTAGCCTGCAATACCACATTCTAATCAATGTACCACAATGGAAGGAAGGAAGGAAGGAAGGAAGGAAGGAAGGGAGAAAGGGACGGAGGGAGGAAAGAGGGGGAGGGGGGAGGGGAGGGGAGGGAGGAGGAGGGAAGGAAGGAAGGAACAGCAATAGCACTTAGACTTATATACTGTTTCACAGTGCTTTACAGCCCTCTGTAAACTATTTTTACAGAGTCACCCCCATTTCCCCCAACAATCTGGCCCCTCATTTTACTGACGTCAGAAAGATGGAAGGAAGGCTGAGTCAATAACCTTGAGCCGGTCAGGATCGAACTCCTGACAGTGGGCAGAGCTTGCCTGCAATACCGCATTGCAACCACTGCGCCACCACCACGGCTCTAAATCAAAATAAAACCCCGCTAGAGATTTGGGAGAAATGCGCGCAGAAAAGTGAATGAGGTGGGCAAGGAAGGTCTTCCAGCTTTGTTTAGCCCTTAAAAGCGGTTACGCTTTGAGCAACACCGGCAGTTTGCAGAGGTTCAGGGTGCTTTGTGGAACAACCACGTAACATTGTACACATGTAGTACTTTGACAATAAAGGATTTGATTTGACGTGATTTGATCAGAACTAGCTGAACGGGCGGAGGCAAATTGGACCTCTGAAGCTGAAAAATGTGGATTAAATACACGCCACCTGACCAGAGCTTCAGGTTATCGTGTCTTCTCCAAAGCAGAGGGATAACTTTCGTTCTAACACCAAAATACACAAACGGACTTTTGGTAACCTCCGAAACAATAACAGCCGCTGGTCTCCCACAGCACCTGCCGCGCTCGAAAATGGGAGTGCACGGAAAACGTCTGCGATGGAAAGTGCTCGGTCATCGGCGCAGCGCACTATTTGACCTTCGATGGGCTGAAATACAGATTTCCCGGCAACTGTCAGTATGTGCTTGTTCAGGTAAAGATTTGGGATGGGATGCTCTGAGGGGAAAGGCAGTGGTGGTTCGGATCGCACCGAGAGTAAAAGGACCCAGGCCATAAAGAAAATGTTGCTTTTGTTTGGATGCTTTATAGAAATGTTGTCGGAAGGAATAGACTTCCCCACAGATTTTGCATTAGGTTGCACTGCTGGGGATCTTTAATAAAGCTCAGATTTTGGTGTTCTTGGTCTGAACCACTGAGAAGAGGAAGGGAGGCAGGAAAGCAGATAAAGGAAAATCAGTGGAATAGAATAGAATGAGAAATGAATAGAATAGAATAGAATAGAATAAGAAATGAATTAGAATAGAATAGAATAAGAAATGAATAGAATAGAATAGAATAGAATAGAATAGAATAAGAAATGAATTAGAATAGAATAGAGTAGAGTAGAGTAGAGTAGAGTAGAGTAGAGTAGAGTAGAGTAGAATAGAATAGAATAGAATAGAATAGAATAGAATAGAGCTGGAAGGGACCTTGGAGGTCTTCTAGTCCAGCCCCCTGCTCAAACAGGAGAACCTACACCATCTCAGACAGGTGGATGTCCAGTCTCTTCTTAAAAATCTCCAGTGATGGAGCACCCACAATTTTGGGGGGTAAACTGTTCCTCTGGTTGATTGTCCTCACTGTCAGGAAGTTTCCCCTTAATTCCAGGTTGCTTCTCTCCTTGATTAGTTTCCAACCATTGTTTCTCGTCCTTCCCTCTGGTGCTCTGGTGAACAACCTGGCCCCCTCTGCCTTGTGGCGGCCCCTCAGATACTGGAAGACTGCTATCATGTCTCCCCTATTTCTTCTTTTCCTTTAGACTAGTCAAACCCAAGTCCTGCAGCCATTCTTCCCAAGGGTTTCCTCAAGAAATCCCAAGGGTTAGGGGCTACCCATTCTCCAAAACGCCGAGGGGCTTACAAAGGTTAAAATCATCCCAATACAAATAACATATCAGCAACACACAGCAAGGACAAATCATAGAATTGGGCTGGAAGGGACCTTGGAGATCTTCTAGTCCAACCCCCTGCCGAGCAGGAGACCGTATCCCATTCCAGACAAATCATTGTCCAGCCTCTTCTTAAAAACCTCCAGTGATGGAGCACCCCAACTTCTGGAGGCCTTGCAACCTCTGGACAGGACATCTTTGAAGATGAAGTTCTGTAGGCCAATTTCAAAAGTCTGCTGTCGATCCTTCTTTTCTTTTCAAGGACCACTGCGAAGAGGACGTTGCTGGGTCCTTTTGGATACTTGTGGCCAACGAAGGATGTGGCTTCACCAAAGAGACATGCACGCGAAGGATCACTGTTTTGTTCGACAGGGGAGAGATTGAGCTACACGATGGAGAAGTAAGTTCATCCCCTCCTCACAGCTTCCACCAGCTCATGTGTGGAAGAGGGGATTTTGATGGCTTCTTTTGAGAGGGACTCCAAAGGGTCTTCTGTTGAAACTGGTCAGACTGTGGAATGACCAAGTTACATCGGAACTAGCCGAACGGCCGGAGGCAAATTTGAACTCTGAAGCTGAAAAATGTGGATTAAATACGTGCCACCTGACCAGAGCTTTACGAAGCTTCAGGTTATCGTGTTTTCTCCAAAGCAGAGGGATAACTTTCAGTCTAACACCAACTGTTGTAAATCGAGGATTACCTGTACATTTTTCTCACAATGGAATGAACGTTAGCTAACGTTTCTTGCCCCGTGGAATAGTCTGTTGTTCATTAAAGTTGAAAGCAGACCGATTACTAGAGGCCGACGTGGCGTCCCATTGTTGAAAGTGCTTTAATTCTTTTTCCTCGTGAAGGTTAATGTCCTCACACCTCCGAGAGAAGAAGGAAACGTGGAAATTTTGAAGTCTGGCCGTTACTATATTCTGATATTGGGGCGAGGAAGAATCTCCCTGTCTTGGGATCAAAACATGGGAATTACCGTTATCTTGAAAGAACACTACAGAGTAAGTCCTTTCGGATTTATTACATTTTTTTTAACGCCGTGTATTTATTTATTTTTATTTATTTATTATTTGGATTTATATCCCGCCCTTCTCCTCGTAGGACTCAGGGCAGCTGACAATAAATTAAAATACATAAATAACAATACAAATTTAAAATTAATTAAAAGAGATATTTAAATATTGTCCGATTTAAAATATAATTAAAACCCCTCTAAAAATTACCCTAGGCCAGTCCTGCAAGCTGGAATAACCAAGTCTTGAGGGCGCGGCGAAAGGAAGGGAGATCAGGGATAACCCTGATCTCTGGGGGCAGTTCATTCNNTCAGCACCTTGAAGCGCACCCGGAAGGCCACAGGCAGCCAATGCAGCTCGCGCAGCAGCGGCGTCACGTGGGAACGTCGAGTCCCCCCCAACACCGCCCGCGCGGCCGCATTTTGGACCAGCTGGAGCCTCCGGGTGCTCCTCAAGGGGAGCCCCATGTAGAGAGCATTACAGTAGTCCAGGCGGGAGGTGACAAGTGTATGTCGATGAAGATTCGGTGTCCTCCAGAGAGAGTTGTCTGGAAGTTGAGCGATGGGCTTCTTTTCATTTTGGGGTTCACAACGGTTTGCTGCTTCTCCGAGGAGCTTCTTCCATCTGAGCCAGCTGGGCAGGGAGACCCTTGGATGGGACAAGCTCCTTGGAGAAACCGCGAAAACTTTCAGACTTAAAAAAAAGAAAAGTCCGGTTGCCACAACTCAGATTCCGGATTAGTAATAGCTTGTTTACTACGTGGTTACTAAAAGAGTCAAGAATTCAGGCAGGATTATCTATTTATTTATTTAGCACAGGGCAAAAATGTTTTTAAAAAAGCACATCACAATTACATTCTCAATGAGCAAATATCAAATTAGTTGACAGAGTTGGAAGGGACCTTGGAGGTCTTCTAGTCCAGTCCTCTGCTCAAACAGGAGATCCTATAGAGCCGTAGTGGTGCAGTGGTGAGAATGTGGTATTGCAAGCTAATTCTGCTGACTGCCAGGAGTTCGATCCTCACCGGCTCAAGGTTGACTCAGCCTTCCGTCCTTCCAAGGTCGGTAAAATGAGGACCCGATTGTTGGAGGCAATATATGCTGACTCTGTAAACCGCTTAGAAGGGGTTGTAAAGCACTGTGAAGCGGTATATAAGTCTAAATGCTATTGCTATTGCTATACCATTTCAGACAAATGGTCATCCAATTTCTTCCTAAAAACTTCCAGTGTTGGACCACCACCAATTTCTGGAGGCAAGTCGTTCCACTGGTTGATTGTCCTCACTGTCAGGAAGTTTCTCCTTAGTTCCAGGTTGCTTCTCTCCTTGATGAGTATCCATCCGTTGCTTCTCGTCCTGCCTTCAGGTGGCTTTGGAGAATACTGGATCAATGTATTCTTCAAAGCACTTGAAGGCAGGACCATCTTCTTTGTGGAAAGCCCCTCAAATATTGGAACGCTACTACCCGTTAATTAATGGTCTTAATTAACACCCATGAATTAATCGTCTTCCTGTTGAAGGAGAAGGAAGATGACATTTCTTTGGCTTGTCCCTTGACAGGATAAAGTCTGTGGCCTGTGTGGGAATTTTGATGGCATCCCAAACAACGATCTGAGAAGCAGTCGGAAGCAGATTGAAGTTGATCCAAGTGACTTTGGGAATTCTTGGAAAGTTCACTCACAGTGTGCTGATGTCGGAAAGGTATGTGTAAAAATGTGTTGCACCTCTGTTGGGATTAGGGATGGTGCCAATCTCCATTTTCAAAATGTTTTAATGTCAGGGTAGAAAAACCAGTAGAGTACCCTAGTATCCAACTCTCTTTATCCAATAATAAAGGAGGAAAACTCTCTTTGCCAAGATGCCTAGAAATAATCTGAAAAACTATCTTAATTTCTGCGAATGGTGGTTAAGCGCCGTTTCTCAAACTTCGCCAGTTTAAGACATGTGGACTTCAACTCCCAGATATTCCCCAGCCAATTGGGATCCACACATCTTAAAATCGCCAAGGTTGAGAAATGCTACACTAGACCAATAGGAAGGCTGTTGTATTATTGTATCACTTGCATTATTAGTAGAATAAAAGTGAATTGGCAGGGGGTTTTTTTCCACTGAAGAGTCCACAGATTGGCCACAGTGATTTTGTTCCTTGACGGCTCAGTAAATCATCTTTTATATTATTCGTTACACAAAATAGTATAATTATCCTAACGTTTTGGGGTTAAGCGCAATGGAAACTTTACTCACGGTCCTGGTTTCCAAGTGTATAGAATGATGCTGCTAGAGGAAATTCAGAGAAATCAAAGAATTTGCAACTTCAATTAGATTATTTATCCAACACAAAATTCAAGCTACAGTGTCTTCCGAATACAAGATGTTATTTACTTCCTGTCTCGAGATCAAATAATTTATATGAAATTACACAATGGGATTACAGATATGAATGGTACGGAATTGCCGAAGGAGACAAGTTAACACTAAAAGAAATATCATTATTTTTCTGATTAGTGGGATAGGCCAGAATCAAAACAGCTTCAAAAACAGGTAGACCTCAACTTACGAACACAACTTAGCTCAAAATTTCTCTTGTTAAGTGAGACATTTGTTAAGTGAGTTCCCCCCCCCCAATTTTATGACTTTTCTTGCCATAGTTAAGTGAATTACTGCAGTTGTTAAGTTATAACCTGGGTCCCCGTTGTCAGAAGGTCAAAAAAGGAAATCACATGATCTTAGGACATAGCAACCGTCATGTCAGCTGCCAAGGGCCTGAATTTTGATCACGTGACCATTGCGGGGGAGTGTCAGGTGTTGTGTGTTGAAAATGGTCATAAGTCACTTTTTTCTCAGTGCTGTTGTGTAATTTTGAACAGTCCCTAAATCAGTGATGGCGAACCTTTTAGAGATCAAGTGCCCCAACCCCCCGCCCCCCCTGCCCTGCCCCGCCCACTCCACCCTGCCCCACCTGCTGGGCCACCCACCACCTCCACGGCCCGCCGCAGATTGCTCAGGCGGCCCTGCAGCACCATGGTGGACACATCTTCCATCCGCGCCCAAAAGCATCATGTACGTGCAACAGGGCGCGAGGGCGGAGTCTTGTCCCTGCTGCCCAGCTGCCATGTGCTTGGCTGCGCTGCTTCGCACCCAGGGCTGACTCTCCTCTGGGGGGGCTGCTGATGAGGGGGTGGCAGGGTTGGGGCGATGGCACGCATGCCCACAGAGAGGGCTCTGAGTACCGCCTCTGGCACATGTGCCATAGGTTCACCACCACTGCCCTAAATGAACTGTTGTTAAGTCGAGGACTGCCTGTATACTTTTGTCCAGAAAGCTACCGTTAAGAAAAAAATTCTTGGCTTTTCGTTGTGTGAGAATCAGATTTTATTTATTTATTTTTCCTAAGAAATGAACACCAGATCTTTTGATTTGCTCCCACTTATTGAGATGTATGTGTGTGATTTCCGAGAAGGAACGTTCATCTCTCATTGCTATGAAGATGCTAAGTTGACAGATAATCGATATAGACACACATTTCTTGGCATTGTAACATATTTCTTCTCTTTTTTGCAGCTTTCCCAAGGACAGGACCTGGCAGCTTCGCTGTGCAACGGCCACGCAATAAAACAGGTGAAGGTGGAGACCTCCTGCAGTGTCTTGAATAGCGAACTCTTCAAAGAATGCAAAAAACTGGTAAGCCCTTTCTTATCCAGCTGATAACCCCCATTCGGGCGCCCGTTGCCAGGCTAGGTGACATCTTTAGCAAAGTTTAGGGGGAATGTCAGTGTCTACCCTTGAGATACATACATTGCCCTGAAGAGTTCATTGTTGGTGGGAGCTGGTTTATGGGACCTTCTAAACTTTAAAGTTTGTATTGTGAGTGGACCTTGTTTCTTGGAGGCTGTGGAGATCTTCTCCAGAGCGTAAGAGTTTGACTCATACTACTTCCGTCATAGGTGGATCCTGAGCCTTATGTGGAAATCTGCATGTACGACACCTGTGCATGTGAGTCCATTGGGGACTGTGCCTGTTTCTGTGACGCCATTGCTGCTTACGCCCATGCGTGTGCCCAGAAAGGCGCAGTGATCCATTGGAGGTCTCCTACTCTATGCCGTAAGTGCTGGGGAGAGAATGAACTAATCTCCTTTCTCAAACAACACAGACAGAGAGAGAGAGAGAGAGACAGAGAGACAGAGAGTGAAAGAGAGAGAGAGCAGACATGAGTCAGTTGCCAAGTGTCCGAATTTTGATCATGTGACCATGGGGATGCTACAACAGTAGTAAGTGTGAAAAACAGTGCTGTTTTCAGTGCTATTGTAACTTTGAACAGTCACTAGCTAGTGATGTTGCATGATGTAACCTAGTTTGGGTAAAGAAACATCTGCAAGAAAACAGCCAAGCTCAGAGAGCACCAAGGACCCCTCATTTACAGATGTTCATTTAAAAAAATATGGAATGTTTACATGGCACAAGATTCCCATCATTTTTTATTTGATGTTTTGTAGCACAAAGTTGTGAAAGTATGAACAAAGTGGAGGAAGAATATCAATGTGAATGGCGATACAACAGCTGTGGCCCCGCCTGTCCAAGGACGTGCCAGCACATGGATCCAATTGCATGTCCCGTCAAGTGTGTTGAAGGATGCCATCCCCNAGCATCATCTACGTGCGACAGGGTGCAAGGGCGGAGTCTTGTCCCTGCTGCCCAGCTGCCATGTGCTTGGCTACGCTGCTCCATGCCCGGGGGTGACTCTCCTCTGAGGGGGCTGCTGATGAGGGGGTGGCAGGACTGGGGCGACAGCGCACGTGCCCACAGAGAGGGCTCTGAGTGCCGCCTCTGGCATGCGTGCCATAGGTTCACCACCACTGCCCTAAATGAACTGTTGTTAAGTCGAGGACTGCCTGTATACCTTTGTACAGAAAGCTACCATTAAGAAAAAATTCTTGGCTTTTCGTTGTGTGAGAATCAGATTTTATTTATTTATTTTTCCTAAGAAATGAACACCAGATCTTTTGATTTGCTCCCGCTTATTGAGATGTATGTGTGTGATTTCCGAGAAGGAACATTCATCTCTCATTGCTATGAAGATGCTAAGCTGACAGATAATCGATATAGACACACATTTCTTGGCATTGTAACATATTTCTTCTCTTTTTGCAGCTTTCCCAAGGACAGGATCTGGCAGCTTCGCTGTGCAACGGCCACGCAATAAAACAGGTGAAGGTGGAGACTTCCTGCAGTGTCTTGAATAGCGAACTCTTCAAAGAATGCAAAAAACTGGTAAGCCCTTTCTTATCCAGCTGATAACCCCCATTCGGGCGCCGGTGGCTGGGCAACTGTTTGCCATCTGAATCACTAGGGCAATTCAGAAATAAACGTCCGTATGAGCATGTGCGAGAAATAGGCGGGGATAGCGATGCCTGTCCTATGGCACCATGCGCAGTAGTTCAGTAGGCAGTGAGGAGCGGAAGGAGAAAGTGGCGTTGCAGTTGACTCGTTTGCTAGACCAATTGAAAACGAACCAGTTTTTTTCAATAAAAAACAGTGGCTTGCATCGCGCACCGCTTTGACAATGACAATCCGCTTCATGATGCTGTTACAGGGTGGCTTCGTTCCCAGGTGGGATATTTTTTTTTTGCGGAAGGAATTTCCAACTTTGTGAGACGTTACGACAAGGGCCTCAATTTGAATGGCGATTATATTGGAGAATCATGTCATGTTGTAGTTTTCTAATGTGTATAGTAAAAGTTCTGTATCTGTGAGAGCCTGTCATTGATAACTAAATGGAGGTTTGTTTCCAAATTGCCCTCATAATAACTAACCCAGATGCTTAGTACAAATGAAGGTGAATATACGCATCCTAGGCAGTGATGGGATTCAGCTGGTTTGCACCGGTTCGGCAGAAACGGTAGCTAAATTTTGTTGAGTTCGGAGAACCGGCTGAATGCATACCGCTTCCAGAAGTCTGTTCTAGGGCTGGGAGGCCTAGAGGAGGCCTCCCAGACCTGGAACGGCCTGCCAGAAGTGCATGGATGCCACTTCCAGAAGTCCGTTCTAGGCCTCGGAAGGCCCAGGCCTGCATCCACGCAGGGAACCAGTTGTTCAGGGATTTGAATCCCACCATTGGTCCCAGGATAATGTTGCAGGATCTAATGTGTGTCGGTCACCGGGACCAAAGGGTTAGTATTCTGAGCTTTTGGACGTGTTCTGGAGTCCATCTTTAGGGACTGAGAAATCCTGAGAAATTTCCTGAGAATGGGATCCACCACGAGTCCAAAAGCTTGGAAGATTAAACCTCTAGTCCCGGTGACCAACCCAGATTGGATCCTGTAGATGCTTAGTGTTTGCTTGGTGGGTAAAGGTTCATACTCCAAGCTTGTGGGTTGATTTCTGAATGTTTTGTTACCAGGCTAGGTGACATCTTCAGCAAAGTTTAGGGGGGGTGTCAGTGTTTGCCCTTGAGATAGATTCCTTGCCCTGAAGAGTTCACTGTTGGTGGGAGCTGGTTTATGGGACCTTCTAAACTTTAAAGTTTATATTGTGAGTAGACGTTGTTTCTTGGAGGCTGTGGAGATCTTCTCCAGAGCGTAAGAGTTTGACTCGTACTACTTCCGTCATAGGTGGATCCTGAGCCTTATGTGGAAATCTGCATGTACGACACCTGCGCATGTGAGTCCATTGGGGACTGTGCCTGTTTCTGTGACGCCATTGCTGCTTACGCCCATGCGTGTGCCCAGAAAGGCGCAGTGATCCATTGGAGGTCTCCTACTCTATGCCGTAAGTGCTGGGGAGAGAATGAACTAATCTCCTTTCTCACACAACACAGACAGACAGACAGAGAGAGAGAGAGAGAGAGAGAGAAAGAGAGACAGACAAATAGAGAGTGAAAGAGAGAAAGAGAGAGAGCAGACATGAGTCAGTTGCCAAGTGTCCGAATTTTGATCATGTGACCATGGGGATGCTACCACAGTAGTAAGTGTGAAAACCGGTGCTGTTTTCAGTGCTGTTGTAACTTTGAACAGTCACTAAATGAACTGTTGCAAGTTGAGGACTACCTGTATAGCAATAGCAATCGCAGTTAGACTTATATACCACTCCATAGTGCTTCATGGCCTTCTCTGAGCACTTTACAGAGTCAGCCTGTTGCCCCCCAACAATCTGGGTCCTAAGTTTTACCGACCTTGGAAGGATGGAAGGCCGAGTCAACCTTGAGCCGATCAGGATCAAACTCCTGGCAGTGGTCAGAGTCAGCCTGCAATGTTGCATTCTAACCACCGCACCACCACGGAATATGATCTATATTAACCCCGTCAATTTTTGTTAGTTTGAGAATTGCGGAAAGTTAATATATAGGAAGTATAGAAAAGATTTTCTTGAGCTGGATAATGAAACATCTGCAAGAAAACAGCCAAGCTCAGAGAGCACCAAGGACCCCTCATCTACAGATGTTCATTTAAAAAAAATATGAATGTTTACATGGCACAAGATTCCCATCATTTTTTATTTGATGTTTTGTAGCACAAAGTTGTGAAAGTATGAACAAAGTGGAGGAAGAATATCAATGTGAATGGCGATACAACAGCTGTGGCCCCGCCTGTCCAAGGACGTGCCAGCACATGGATCCAATTGCATGTCCCGTCAAGTGTGTTGAAGGATGCCATCCCCACTGTCCCGCAGGTAAGCATCTCCACTCCATGCGTAACGTCTGGTCAAGAGGACTTTACTTGGAGTTCCACTCTTACTTAAATAATAGGATAGTTTTCTCTCCTCTAAAGTAGGGAGAAGCAAGTTGTTGTCCTTCAACTGCCTAATGCTTTGATCAGGAATGACATTCAGTCATGGCTGATTGGAGATACAACATAATTCAGATTTGGGAAATGTGGTTGCGTGGTTAGAAGACTCAACTCTACCCCATGAAGTTCCTCATGTATAGGTCATCTCTCCTGTCGTATTAGCTGAGTTGGTTACAGCTAGTAGAGCCGAAGATAATACTCCCTACTTAACCTTCCTTTATGAGCTCTTGTAAATTTTACACTGATAAGACATGCAAAGGATTTGGGACCTTGAAAGTAAGAAAGAATAGATGCTTTTTTCCACGAGGCAACTGGACTTTCTCGTTTTTCTTTCTCATCCAAGAAGCTTCTTCAGTTCTGACTGGATGGTGGAGAATGGAAAGATTTATACTCTTTGCAGACAGCTGGTTATTTGCCTTCTTTTAGAGAGTCACTGAGGCCACTTGGGGGTTTATAAATGATTGAAGGAATATAAATTCTTCCACTCCCCACCATTCAGTCAGAGACGAAGCTCCTTGGATAAGAAGTGAAATGCCTTCAAAGAAAAACGAGAATAGTCCAGTTGCCTCATGCAAAAAAGCACCTTTGGGACAAGGTATATTGTTGCATTTTTTTAAAGAAATTAAACTCATTCTCCAACAATTTTGTAAAACAGGAAAAATTCTCGACGAGCTTTCTGAGTCTTGCATCAAACTCGAAGAATGCCCGGTGTGTGAAGTAGAAGGTCGCAGAATTGCTGATGGGAAGAAGATCATTTTGAACCAGGAGAATTCTCAGCTCTGCCAATCCTGGTAAAATAGAGAACTCGGTGGAATTTAAGGGAGGGGAACAGGAGAAATTAAGGCAGAAAAGAAATGTAGATTATATTCCACGTACTCTCCATAGCTCTGGATTTTAGCAGGAGTATGTGGGTTAGGAGTTTGGCAAAGTTTTCTAAGGGGATCAGTTGGATTAGTCTGCAACAGTCCTGAAGGATTGTTAATCACATTTCACAAAACCAAAGCTACTCCCAAGAGGATGCTCTGGCCGAAACCAGAATAATTAGCATTTTTTGAGTATAGAAAGTTTTCTGATTTTTTAAAGTTCATGTTTAAAGCGAATAATATGCTCTTTTCCCATTAAGCAGGATTGTTTTTAAAAAATTAGGTAAGTCAAACCACTGTTAATAATTTGTAGTCTGAACTCAATTCATGTCATGGTTCCGACAGATGAAACTCTTCAAAAGAACTTTGAGGCATTGTTTACCTTAAAGAATCTTTATTCTGAGTAGCATAATATTGGCACTGCATAATCGAAGCCAAAAACTGAATTCCCCTCCCCTCAACCCATAATATCAAAGCACAATTCCCTCCTTCAATTAACAGTCATAAATCACATTCCCCAATTAGCTTGAAGCGTGGGCTTCCTCTCCAGTTCTCCAGCCCGGCCAATTCTATATCAGCTCTGGTTACAATAACCTTTATTCTCACATTAGGTTTAGTGTTGTGATGTCTAGATAGACTCTCATTCACATCCCCATCCCTCCCAGCACCATCTAACTCTAAAAGCAAAAGGTAAAAGATGGCTACATTTCCATCTGTTGTCAATGCAAAAACATCCGATGTTAGCAGGTTGACACCAGAACAATTAGCATTTTTTGAGTATAGAAAGTTTTCCAATTTTTTAAAAAATGGAGTTTATGTTTAAAGCGAATAATACGCTCTTTTCCCACAAAGCAGGATTTTTTTTAAAAAAAAATAGCTAGGTCAAACCACTGTTAGTAATTTGTAGTCTGAAGTCAATTCAATAACTTCAATAATTCTTCTCTAGGGAGAAGACAAACTTCAGGATCTTTCTTTAAAAAAAAATACTTTGGGAAGCTGGTGACAGGATGCTTATTTGAACTCCATTTTTCCCTTCCAGGCATTACCTATCAATGCATTTTTCTCCATCTCTGTTATTCATTGAAGTCACTGTCTCAAAAAAAAAAAAAGAATTCAAATTATGACATTCTGATTGATCACCTTTGTTCCACTGAGTGAAAAATAGCCAGCCATTTGCTTGTTTCAAATACTGGCCCACAATTTGGAAGTACACATAATTACCTAGAATTATATTTATTCTAAAGGGGAGAGGGGTTGCAGTGGATCAGGGGTTAAGATGCTGGGCTTGTTGGATAGAAAACTGGCAGCGCAGGTTTGAGACCCAAGCACCATGCAATGGGTGAGTTCCCGTCCTTGCCTCAGCTCTTGCCAATTTAGCAGTTTGAAAACATGCAAATGTGAGTAGATAAATAGGTACCACTTCAGTGTGGGGGTAAGAGTGCTCCGTGACATCATGCTAGCCACGTCATTGCGGAAATGTCTTCGGACAGTGCTGGCTCAATGGCCTTGAAAAGGAGATGAGTACCGCCCTCTATAGTCAGCAATGATCAGCGGAGTAAAATCTGCAGGGACTCCTTTTTTACTTATTCTAAAAGGGATAGAATTATGAAATGCAAATATTTAAAAAAAGATTTAATGTCAAGGACAGGAAATTGGGAGTCCAGCAGTTCAAATGTATATAGGTTTATTGTATGCTAATGCTCTCTACAAGAGTCTGAACTACTGACAGTCAAAGTAAATTGGAGGTAGATAAGAGTCAATGGAATTCAGTCAATGGACTGAGATCTCTTGTGGGCACAAAGAGACTCAAGACTAATGACATATTTCACTCCTCCCTCAGGCTCAGCCTAGTCATCTCCTACATTTAATCCACATATAACACAGAGGTTGAAATGAGGTTTTAACCATTCGTTTTTTCCTACTTTGTTAGCCATTGCGAAGTACGAAACCTGACGTGCCGCCCTTGTGATCCGGAAGAGGCTGGCAAATTCCTGACCACTGTTAGTCCAGATAAAAAAGAAGAAGAAGAAACGGAGGAAGAAGAAGAAGGAGAAGAAGAAGAAGAAGAACCCACACGTGAATATTCCTGTAGCAAAATGATGGACCTGGCCATCTTAATGGACGGTTCCAATAAGCTTTCCGAGAGCGATTTTGAAGAGTTGAAAAACTTCACCATTAGCATGATGGAAAAACTCCACATCTCCCAAAAAAGGATCCGCTTGGCCGTCCTGGAGTACCGCACCGGTTCACACATTTACCTTGGTCTGAAGGACATTAAGAAGTCAAAAAGAATGAAGAGGATTGTGCAAAATATAAAATACACGGGTGGGAATGTAGCCTCTGCCACCGAGGTGCTCAAATACGTTGTGTTCCATGTGTTCGGCAAGGCGCCACGCACAAACGCGGCCCGAATTGCCATGATATTTATGGCAAGCAAGGACCCCAAGAGAATCCAGGGGATCTTCCCGATTTTGAAAAAAAAGAAAATAATTGTGATACCAGTAGGCCTTGGACCCCACGTGAGCAAAGAACAAATTTCACTACTAGAACGGCAGTCGCCAGAAAACAGAGCCTTCCTGATGAACAGTGTGCTTGAGTTAAGGCAACGCACGGATGAAATAATTGACTACTTCTGTGGCCTTGTGCCTGAAGTCAGTGTGGTTCTTTCCACCCGACGCCCCATCCCAACTCTCCCCAGTGTGCGTATGGGGACCTACCCTCCCGGTTTGACAGAGGTACCGTCAACACAGGTTTCTATCTCTGTTGAGAAGATCCTGGACATTGTCTTTTTAATTGAAGGGTCCGGCAAAGTCGGCAAGAACAATTTCGAGACCATCAAAGAGTTTCTTATCCGTACCATCCAGGAGTTGGAAGTAGGAGAAGAGACCGTTCACGTTAGCATCCTACAGTATTCCTTCACCATCACCGTGGAGCATTCTTTCAGGGAACGCCAGTCCAAGGAACTCCTCATTAAGAAGGTGAGGGAGATGAAATTCCAGGGAGGCAACGCAACCAACACTGGACAGGCGCTCAACTTCGTCTCTGAGCAGTCGTTTACCACCAACAGAAGAACCGAGCAGGTGCCCCACTTGGTTTACATGGTTACTGCAAATCCCTCCACGGATACCATCGTTCGTCCTTCCAGTGATGTCCATATTATTCCGATTGGCATAAGGCCTAGTGTAGACATCCAGGAACTCGAAGAATTAAGTCAGTCACAGGCTCCTATTATCATAGAAGGCTTCAACAATCTCATCAAAGAAGGACCAGACTTGGTCCTCAGAACCTGCTGCTCCAAGAACGGTAATGTCTGCTTTATTTGTTGTTGTTGTTTTTATTTTTTTATTTTAAAAAAAATGTTTTATTGATTTTTTAACATAATCACCTTAATATTTGGTAAACAGCATGTTGTCTGGGTTAGTATTTACAAAACAATAACAATTAATTTCTATAATTCTATAGTCCATATCATCGCTTTGCTTGATCTTCTCTTCTTCCAATACTATTCTCTTTTGCCAACCTTAAATTAGTACTTTTCTTATTATTTGAATAAAGGACAATTGAATGTCGACATTTTTCCTCGTGTTTCTGCAAATCATAACCATATCAGTATAACATTTCTTTTCTAATTGATCATCTTGATTGCCTCGTCATAGATCCTGTTTACAAAATTCTTGTTTAAATTTGTTTTCCCCCACAATGTTCAAAGCATTCTTACTGGTTAAGATTTTCTCAAAATTAGTTACACTTAAGTATTTAAGTCTTTTTTTTTCTCATACAAGCTTGTTGTTGTTTTTAAAGTTGGGAACAGAAGCTAAATGATTGTCTCAAAGGTGCTTTTTCAAGAGATTTTTTTTTCTTGAAGATATTTTGCTTCTCATCCAAGAAGCTTCTTCGGTTGTGGTGGGGAATGGAAGGATTTATATGCCTTGCAGTCATCTGTCATTAGCACCCTTTCTGATGACTGCAATTGCACAGGCATATGATGTACAATTTTATTGTTTCCCTAACTTTCTACTTGTCCTCATGGGTTGTTTTTTGTGAAGTTACCCTACTTGCCAGTTGTCTAGTATAGAAACCTTGATGATGTAACGATTTAAAACCTTCCTCAGAATTTTGCACCAAGCCCATGGATGTGATATTTCTCCTGGACGGGACCTCAGATGTTGAAGAAGCTCAGTTTGAGGAAATGAAACGTTTTGTGAAAGCATTTATTGAACACGCTGATGTGGGTGAGTAATTACCTCGTGGGAGACTTCGGGATGTTCTGAATTTGTTGCCTACAAGAAGAAGGCTTTAAAGTAAACCCATAAAGTCTTCTTAAAAGGAAGGTTGATTTGTCTCCATGGAGCATTGTAAACATTAGCATAGGAATCTACCTCATCTACCTGGTGGCGCAGTGGTGAGAATGCAGTACTGCAGGCAAACTCTGCCCACAGTCAGGAGTTCGATCCTGACCGGCTCAAGATTGACTCAGCCTTCCATCCTTCCAAAGTCGGTAAAATGAGGACCCAGATTGTTATGGACAATATGCTGTAAACCACTTAGAGAGGGCTGTAAAGCTCTGTGAAGCGGTATATAAATCTAAGTGCTATTGCTATCTAAGCTGTGGTGGCACAGTGGTTAGAATGCAGCATTGCAGGCTAACTCTGCCCACTGCCAGCAGTTCGATCCTGACCGGCTCGAGGTTGACTCAGCCTTCCATCTTTGCAAGGTCGGTAAAATGAGGACCCGGATTGTTGGGGGTAATATGCTGACTCTGTAAACCGCTTAGAGAAGGCTGTAAAGCACTGTGAAGCGGTATATAAGTCTAAATGCTATTGCTACTGCTATAAGAAGGGCCTTGCTCTTCAGAGTAACTTCTGCTGCTTATGGTCCTACTTCCACACTAAAATTATTTCTGTGCCAGAGGTTGACACTTCCTTGGAACTGAAAGTTACACCTTCCTTATTCGGTACTCTGATGAAGTGGCTAAGCAGAGAACAGATCCTTTTGCACTGACTCTTAGGATCAATTGGGTTAACCACAAATCTGAGCCGTGTAGCTGTCTTATTTTGATGCAACAAAACCCAGAAACATATTCAGCCACTTGGAGGAATAATTTATTTGCTAACGTTAAAAGCTTTTGGAAAGCGAACAATTTTTCTGCAGGTATGAATTTGCTAATCTTCAAGCTGCTACAACAGAAAGCTTTTTTGTTGATTAACAAATAGAAAGGTGCAACTTCTCTTTTTTATAAAAAAAAATAAAAATGTCTTGATATGTGTCTCCAGAGTGGGGTGGGGGGTGGGAAAAACGCACTAAAGAAACCAAAGACAAGGTCATCCAACTTTCACTGCATCATTCACAAAACCTGCAGTCCTAAAACTAATAGAATTTGTACTGTCAGTGGGTAGCTGAGCAAGCATAAAGAAATCTATATTCTTTTTTTTTTAGAAATGTTTTATTGATTTTTTTTACAATAACAATCTTTAGTGCCTAGTGGACGGCGTGTTGTCTTGGTTCATAAATTTTGAAAAAAAAACCCTCCAATCAACAGTAGTTAATTAACAGTCAATAATAATTAATTTTTGTACTTCCATAATTGGTACATTAATTAATAATCTATTTCTTTGATCTTCCCTTCTCCCAATAGTAATCTCCTCCTTCAACCTTAAACAAATATAATTCTTAATATTTCCTTTTTTTTTTTTTATTGAAAATTTTTAAAAGTTTTACAATATATCTCCCCACCTCCCTCAAGCCCCACCCTTTCCCACCCCCCTCCCTTCCCCCCCGATTTCCCAGAGCTACACACAGGGTTTACAATACAATAATTATACTCTGTCTTAAATTATATTACCCTTAAGTTAACAATTCTATAACATCCTTTAGCTCTCTCCTAAACTAACATATCAAATCATTATTACAAAATTGATTCTTAATATTTCCAATACATAAATGGTTAAATATAAACATTTTTTCATGTCTGTACAAATAAGAATAACATCCACGTATGACAATTTTTTTTATCCACTCATGTTGTTTTTTATAAAAATCTTATGAGTTGGCCATATATCCTATTTTCATAATTCAGTCTTTTTAATTGATCTATTTCCTTCCCTGAATCTTCTGGGAATCTTCCTCTCCAGGTCATTCTTGGACTCAAGTTGCGGTACTTCAATATGGAAAAGTGAACTCTCTGGAGATTTCATGGAATGTACTCCAGGAAGAAAGAAATCTTCTGAAAAAGGTGGACTCCATTCATCAAAGAGAGAAAGGCCCAAGCAGACTAGGTATTGCAAAGATTGTGCTTTAATCAATTCTAAGAAGGTTTGTTGAACTAGTGATGGTTATTCTTGTATTTATTAATAGAATAGAATAGAATAGAATAGAATAGAATAGAATAGAATAGAATAGAATAGAATAGAATAGAATAGAAGGAGAAGGAGAAGGAGAAGGAGAAGGAGAAGGAGAAGGAGAATTGAGAAGAGAAGAGAAGAGAAGAGGAATAGAATAGAATAGAATAGAATAGAATAGAATAGAATAGAAGGAGAAGAAGGAGAAGAAGGAGAAGAGAAGAGAGAAGAGGAATGGGAATAGAATAGAATAGAATAGAATAGAATAGAATAGAATAGAATAGAAGAAGGAGAAGAAGGAGAAGAGAAGAGAGAAGAGGAATGGGAATAGAATAGAATAGAATAGAATAGAATAGAATAGAATAGAATAGAATAGAATAGAATAGAATAGAATAGAATTGGAAGGGACCTTAGAGATCTTCTAGCCCATCCCCCTGCTCAGGCAGGAAACCCTATACCATTTCAAACAAATGGTTGTCCAATCTCTTCTTTAAAATTTTCAGTGTTGGAGCATTCCTTCTGGTGGCAAGTTGTTCCACTGATTAATTGTTCTCACTGTCGGGAAATTCCTCCTTAGTTCCATCCAGGAGAGCTTTTCTCCTTGATGAGTTTCCACCCGTTGCTTCTTGTCCTGCCTTCAGGGGCTTTGTAGGATAGCTTGACTCCCTCTTCTTTGGGGCAACCCCTGAGAGATTGGAAGACTGCTATCACGTCACTCCTAGTCCTTCTTTTCATTAAACTAGACATACCCAATACATTTAAATTGTATTAATACAATATCTATTTAACATTGGTTTTAGAAAACCTGGCAAACTAAAGTTCATGTTACAGTAGCAGGGAGAAAATCTGGAATTTTAGTCTATTTAAGAGGGCCCATTAAAAGCCATCTTATGTTTTCAACAGAAAACATCTCCATAATATTAGCCTACTTTGCTTGTCAACAGCCTTACAAGCAAATATTGAAAGCAGAGTTATCTTACTCTAAGCAGCTCAGAACTTGGGGCGAAGAATCCCAGCTTTGAATTAGAAGATTTTCTCATCAAGCTTTGAATTAGAAGATTTTCTCATCTGCTTGATCTTTCCTCGTCCTTTGCTCTGCTCACAAGCTGCGATTGTCCGGTGATTATTTTCAGGGGATGCCATAGACTTCACAGTTCAACATGCCATTTCTGAAGCCAACGGAGGACGGCCCAACGCATCCAAAACGGCTGTGATTATTGTGGCAGGCACCTCAAAGGACGCTGTGGAAGCTGCTGTCTCTTCCGCAAGAGCCAACAGTAAGTTTGTTATTTTGCCATTCCTTTTCTACTCTTCTATATGTTGGAAATGGACCTCCAGCTTGTGGGATGTGAAATGCCCCTGTTCTTTTTCTGCTGAAGTATATATGCCCTGCTTTATACAGTGGTGGCCATAATGGCGGAAACCTTTTGGGAAAAGCGTACAGTAGAAATGCCATCTTTGGTTAAGTTTCCACCCATTTTTCTTCTAATTTCTTTATCACTGTAGCCTTGTTCACGTAATAATATTATTTTACATCGCTTTCTGGGCGACCAGTCAACACAGCTGGGAGATATCCAGGATGCACGTAAGTGCAGGCAAGAGAAGCGAGTAGGACAGAGGGATGCAATGGGGCGGCTCCAAAGGGAAAGGAGAAGGCATTAGGAAGCCACGCCTTGGGCTGAATTATAAAAGGGAAGGTGTGGGAGGTGCTGGTTGCCGAAGGCAGCCGTTCATGGTTGAAGATCGAATTTCTGTGGACTGTGTTTGTTTGCCTTGGACATTGACTCAGGTCTGTGAATAATAAAAGGGGTTTGGTTTTTTTTTCTGTGGTTCCAGCCTGCTTATTGAAAGAGGGGTTTCTCCTTCTGAGCTTAACAAGGACTCACCTAGGCTGGGACAGAACAGAGGAGATGCTTAACATTTTGTGCAAAAGTCTCTCTCTCGGGCTCGTGAGAGTCATGTATTGGCTTTGCCACTTTGTGTTCTGTACATTGCATCCAGGAAGACAGCCTGCAGCAGTTAAGCGACACTGAATTCCTTTGGGGAACACACAGAGCTAGATGGTTGAAGGGGAAAAGACAAGCTGATTCTTTTCTCCTGTGTAATGTTGTACAAAATCCAGAGCTCTGCAGTTGCCATGCAAGAGAGACAAGGTCACTGTGCATAATTTACAGGTGGCGGTAGTGTAACATGTAGCCTGGTCATGACCTCAGCATCTACTCGTCACTCCCAGTATAAATCTTCAGATAGGGTTACCTCTGCAGGTTGTGTTGTTAAAGGTAATCAGGAGTTTTTAAAGCCGACTGAAAAAGGAAAACTTGATAGTAATCCTGCTCAATGCTGACAAACTGGGGAATTCCATAATCTTTGTCTAGTTACAGGACATGAAAACAAGCTCTGTTCAAAATAAATGTGGCTAGAACCATTGGCTGAACAAACATGGATCCAAAGTTGGTGGCATATTGGAAATCCTGCTTTGGTCCATAAGCCAGTTTTCTTTTAAGGGTGAAATTTGTCTGAAATGATATAGGGTTTCCTGCCTGAGCAGGGGGTTGGACTAGAAGACCTCCAAGGTCCCTTCCAACTGTTGTTCTATTCTATTCTATTCTATTCTATTCTATTCTATTCTATTCTATTCTATTCTATTCTATTCTATTTTCTATTATTATTCTATTCTGTTATTATCCTGTTCTTCTATTCTATTCTATTCTATTCTATTCTATTCTATTCTCTATTTTCTATTCCATTCCATTCCATTCCATTCCACTCCACTCCACTCCACTCCATTCTCTCTTCCACTCCACTCCACTCCACTCTATTCTATTCTATTCTATTCTATTCTATTCTATTCTATTATATTATATTATATTATATTATATTCTATATTTTCTATTCCATTCCATTCCATTCCACTCCACTCCACTCCACTCCACTCCATTCTCTCTTCCACTCCACTCCACTCCACTCCACTCCACTCCACTCCACTCCACTCCACTCCACTCCACTCCACTCTATTCTATTCTATTCTATTCTATTCTATTCTATTCTATTCTATTCTATTCTATTCTGTTCTAATACATTGTGAAATTATATTATTCGTGTGATATGATAAATGTAGCTTCTGAGAGCAGCTGAAGACATAAAACTGGCAAACGCCTAATCAGATAATAGACATGGATCTCAAATTATATGGTTTTCCTCACTTGATTCTTTGCACTTGGGTAGAACTGTGATTAAATTAAAGTGGGAGCAACATGAAGCATTTTAGGGCTAATTCAGCTTCTTACAAAAACTACAGTCTGTTTCCATTTTAAAGCGGTGGTGAGTTGAGGCTGAATTCTTGATTGACCTAATTATTATTGTTACACAGAGCCCCACCAGGAAAAAAAAATGCATTTGCAGTAGAACTGAGCTCTTGATTGCGCAAAGCTTTTCAGGCAACTGACAGTGTTCAACCCACACCGGTTTACGTATCAATTTAGGATTCTTTTAATGGCATTGATTCATTGTAAAATGAGAATAGGACCTTTATAGTAAAGTGGTGTGTTTCCCCCCCAATATTCTGTGAATATACATCGCCGCGATTCTTCCGGAGAATGGAAATAATTATCGTTATTATGCAAGGACTGATTTTTAATCAAACTGTTGTTTTTTAACCCTTGTATTGAAGTTCAAACTGAATTAAGGTGGATTTCAATCTGTACTGCTTTTCCCAGGAGTTACGCTGCTTCCCATCGGCGTTGGCACCAAATATAATGTGGAACAACTGAAATCTTTAGTGGGGCCGTCTGCCAAAGACAAGATCATTAAACTGCAACATTTTGAAGATCTTTCTACAATGGTCACGCTGGGTGTTGAATTTATGAAGAAACTTTGTACAGGTAAGCCCCCCCTATCACACCACACTCTAGATAAGCACACACACGTTAAGACTTGTGGTTTTTTTTTAAAGTAAAGCTGTTGTATCTTTGGTTTCTTTCGCCGTTTCCAACGGAAGTCCCGTTTTCGTACTTGAGACGACAACAAATGTCTCCGGGCAAATTAGCACCTCACAATCTCCTGCTTAAAATTACCCCCCATGCAGAAAATGAAGGCGATGGAATCTTATTAAAGGAAATCAAAAACCGTGACCCAGGATGTGGTACCCAGATGGGAATTCCCGGTTCATTAATGAATTGTTCAGTGCGAATGTTGACACGGGCTTAAAAGATGACAGAGCCGTTAAAGGAATATATTAAGTCTTAGTAATCGTACCGTAATTATTTGCAGAGATGGGAAATTATCCTCTTTAGATTGGAAGCAAACACTCTCCTTACAAATAAGAGACGGGCTTCTGATTGTGAATATACATTAAAAAAAAAAAAAAGATCACCCAAAGAGCAGTTCAGGGGCTGCACCAAAGAAGAGGGGGGGGGTATATATATGTATATGTATACCTGTTTCAGTATGATTTTTATCTCAGATTTTATGACTATGCCTTGCAAATGTCTTTTGATGACTTATTTTTCAGAGACTGCCCAGGAGTGTATAGATGAAGAGGGGAATATCCGAGCAGTAAGTATATCATTCATATATCCTGTGAGTTTTAGATACATCGCCTGTTATGGGTGGCCCATTCGCAGAGTTGGAGGGGATTGGTTTGGGTGGAAAATTAAGGTGAGGGTCCTTGGTACTCTCTGCGCTTGCTTGTTTTCTTGCAGACGTTTCATGACCCTAACTAGGTAACATCATCAGTGGTAGAAGGGAGTAGGGTTTGTGGAATGGAGGAGGAGGAGGAGGAGGAGGAGGAGGAGGAAGGGGAGGACTGTGGGATCCTTGGTGCTCTCTGAGCTTGCTTGTTTTCTTGCAGACATTTCATTACCCAACTAGGCAACGTCATCAGTGCCAGTAAGGAGTGCTGTTTGCTATTGGATTATATTCTTATGTCTTGCCTGTCTGGGTGGGTGGGTGGTCCCACCCAGACAGGCAAGACATTAATGCAGTCCCAGGCTGCATTAACAGAGGGATAGACTCAAGATCAGGTGAAATGTTAATACCACTTTACAAGGCCTTGGTCAGGCCACACTTGGAATCCTGCATCCAGTTTTGGTCACCACGATGTAAAAAAGATGTTGAGACTCTAGAAAGAGTACAGAGAAGAGCAACAAAGATGATCAGGGGACTGGAGGCTAAAACATATGAAGAACGGCTGCTGGAATTGGGTCTGTCTAGTTTAATGGAGGGAAGGACGAGGGGAGACATGATAGCAGTCTTCCAGTATCTCAGGGGCTGCCCCAAAGAAGAGGGAGTCAAGCTATTTTCCAAAGCACTTGAACGCCAGACAAGAAGCAACGGATGGAAACTAATCAAGGAGAGAAGCAACCTAGAACTAAGGAGAAACTTCCTGACAGTGAGAACAATTAACCAGTGGAACAACCTGCCTCCAGAAGCCGTGAATGCTCCAACACTGGAAGTTTTTAAGAAGAGACTGGACAGCCATTTGTCCGAAATGGTATAGGGTTTCCTGCCTGAGCAGGAGGTTGGACTAGATGACCTTCAAGGTCCCTTCCAACTTTATCATCATCATCATCATCATCATCATCATCATCATCATCAACATCATCATCATCATCATCATCATCATTGTCATTGATCTGGATTCTCTTCTGGCGTAGCTCAAGATTTTCTGCTAGAAGCGCTTAAATAGCTTTGTGTTCCTGAATGCTAACGTCAGTTTTTCTTTTCCAGCGTTGAGAAAAGTTTTCTTACATCATTACTTTTTTAAAATACATGGAAGGTATGCTAACCAGTGTAACTCTGAGCATTCTTCTCGCCCATCAAACTGATCCCACACGGTCATTGTTTAGGAATCTAGCACGTAATGAATCAAAGTCCATAATCAAATCCTATGGATTCCAGGGAGAAGGAATGATCTGATTTAGGTCCAGAATACCAATTTCTCCCAATTTGGAACTCTTCCAGTTGCGTAGATTGCTAGAATTCTCAGCAATAGCCATGTTGGCTGGGAATGATTTTCTAGACATTAGGACAGCACCCAAATTTGAGGAAAACAATTCCACACCATTAATCTTTTCCAGGCAAAATACACTGAATTTTGTTACTGGCTTTAATTAATGACTTCTCCCATGTAAGTTCAGATGAGGGGTGTCCAATCTTGGCAACGTGAAGATTGGTGGACTTCAATTCCCAGAATTCCCCAGCCAGCATGCATGGCTGCCTAGAGAATTCTGGGAGTTGAAGTCCACAGACCTTCAAGTTGCCACGGTTGGATACCCCTGCTTTTAGATTATAAACCACAGTTTGGCGCCCACTGAACTCCTGTTTTAACTTGAGTGTGTGTCCTTTTGTGCAGCCTGGCGACAAGTGGCAGTTGCTGGATCCGTGCTATAGTGTGAAGTGCTTACCGGGTGGCCACACAGAACTGGAAAGCCACCGACATCTCTGTGAGAGGATGGCCAAGCCAACATGTCACAACAATTTCCCCGCTGTTAAAGTGGAGGAAACGTGCAGCTGCCGTTGGGTGTGTCCATGTGAGTAGTTGTCACCACCAGCTCAAAATAGAGGGATAATCTGGCCGTATGGTTTGGGCGGAAGGAAAGGAGAGGGAAGAAGCTCATGTATGAAAAAGAGGCAACGGAATGCGGAATTGTTTTAATGTCGTCTTCCTTGTGTATTTGGATCCAAAGCTCACTGCAAACAACCACATAATGTTCTAGTGCATTTCTGAACTTCAATGCACATGTGTCACAGCCTCTAGCATGCTCTGGAGACATCACTGACCCAGAACCTGTAGGGAAAAACTAACAGAACCAGGGGGAGAGTTAAAAGAGGTATCAGTCTGGAATCTCTATGTAGTCACAAGCAAACTCAGTCCAGCTCCTCCTGTATGCCACTGACCCTTATCTAACTCTAACCAGATGCTAACCATTAGTTGAGAAGATAGTTAGGTTGCTTAGCAATAAATCAATTTTAATTGACCCTTCACCTGGGGTCCTGCTCTTTCACACCTGACCGGAACCTCTTCGGATTTTCGTTCTGCTGTGGGAGAACCTCAGGATTCCGTAAATCTTTCCAAATGTTGATAGGTCCTCAAGGTTTTTGCCTGGGGATCTGCCGCTACGTTCTGGGATCCAACTGCCTCAACAGATGGATTTCTCCAATTAGAGAGCAGGGCTGCAAGTTTCAGCCACCACATCTGCTCTTTATATGCAAATGCAGAGTTTGTGAATTAGTACAAGGGGACAAATATAGAGTGCCTTCTGGACACCACGTGGAGCACAGAATGGAATACAGAGAACTGTGCTGCTTTGGAAAGCAAAGAATTATGTGACAAAACCGCCACCCGGAGCAACAGTCCTTGACATACAGGCTTCACAATCAAGTGATTTACTGCCAAGGATGTGATTTGTATTAATTCAGGGGTCCCCAACCCCCGGTCCACGGACTGGTACTGGGCCGTGGCATGCCAGCAACCAGTCCACATAAATAAGCAAAGCCCCATTTGTGGGATGCAGGCAGCACACAAAACCACACACTCTCTGGAACGTGGAAAAAACCTTTCTCCAAGTCTGGTACCTGGTGCCCAAAAAGGCTGGGGACCTCTGTATTAATTGACACAGAAACAAGACAAAAGTCGTATAAATAAGTTGCTTTCAAGGTTATAGAAACCTCTTTTTTTTTTTTGCAAGCTGTCAAGAATATAGATAAAACTGAACACCACTGGGTTTCGATAACCAGGGTTTGTATTTCTGTTATAGTTTTCCTTGGGTCTGCAAATGTTCGTGTTAGAAGTTTTAATACTCTGTTGTTGGTTTTTTTTTAACATTTAAACTTTGCTTAAATTGAATTTGCCTTCAGAGGTGTGGTGGATGTAGGAAGGATGTCGTAGGAGGGTTCTTGAGACGTCACTCATCCCTCGGTGAAAAAATTTACACAGTTTGGTTGAACCCAATAGGGCATTTCATTTCTAAATTTAAGGGACTCCAAGTTTACTTTAAGGTTTCTTCTCTGAAAGTAAATTATCTTCTGCCTCTAAGGGTGTGTTTCTTAGGCAACTTTCATGAAGAGAAATAGCACAAAGAAAACGCTTAATTGAAGACACATTCATTTTCTCACTGAGGGCAGATGTGTGGTTTTTTTTTCTAAAGCTTGCGGCGGGCTACATTTGGATAAATAGTCTTCCCACTGCCAGTGGAAGGACCATCTTCCCAGTAAAATGCAGAGAACGTTGTGAGAAGCCACCATTTGAGGCTACTGACATTACAAGATATTCCCACGGTTCAGCAAATCCTACAAAAGAATCCTGCAGACGAATGGAACGGAACAGCAGTTGGCAAGTGGTGGCCCAGCACAGCTTGCTGATCTCTTAAGTCAGAATCAGAATAGAAAGAGCTGGAAGGGACCTCGGAGGTCTTCTAGTCCAGCCCCCTGCTCAAGCAGGAGAACCTATCATTTCAGACAAGTGGTGAGATGATCTATTTCACCCATCCAGCCACATGGATGGTTAGAGAGGTGAAGCTTAGATGTCATCGGGTCAAAGGTTTTCTGCTCCCATGCCTGATGGCAAGATGCTGGTTGAGCTGGGGGATAACCAGGAGTAGTCAACCAGCAACTGAATACTTGTTTCTACGGTGAAATGTTCAAAGCAGGAATTTTGACTGGAGAAAGCATCAGCTAGTCAAGCCCCCAAAAATGTGTGCTGCAGCTGCAAAAAACAACAACAATGCAATCTTAGATGTCATCAACAGAGGGATAGAATCAAGATCACGTGAAGTGTTAATACCGCTTTACAACGCCTTGGTAAGGCCACACTTGGAATGCTGCATCCGGTTTTGGTCATCACGACGTAAAAAAGGTGTTGAGACTCTAGAAAGAGTGCAGAGAAGAGCAACAAAGATGATCAGGGGACTGGAGGCTAAAACATACAAGGAACTGTTGCTGGAATAGGGTATGTCTAGTTTAATGAAGAGAAGGACGAGGGGGGACAGGATAGCAGCCTTCCAGTATCTCAAGGGCTGCCCCAAAGAAGAGGGAGTCAAGCTATTCTCCAAAGCGCCTGAAGGCAGGACAAGAAGCAACGGATGGAAACTCATCAAGGAGAGAAGCAACCTAGAACTAAGGAGAAACTTCCTGACAGTTAGAACAATCAACCAGTGGAACAACCTGCCTCCAGAAGTTGTGAATGCTCCAACACTGGAGCTTTTTAAGAAGAGATTGGACAGCCACTTGTCTGAAATGATATAGGGTCTCCTGCTTGAGCAGGGGGTTGGACTAGAAGACCTCCAAGGTCCCTTCCAACTCTATTGTTATTGTTATTGTCATCGTCATCGTCATCATCATCGTCATCATCATTAGTTTTGTTGTTGTTGTTATTGCTGAAGTTCCCCTGTTGCTTTACAAGTGTGTAGCAAAAGAAGAGGGGCGTGTAACAAATAAGTAGGGTCCTCTGAAGGTCCTCTTTCAACTTCCTCTTTGTAGGTACCTGCATGGGAAGTTCAACCAGACACATTGTCACCTTCGATGGGCTGGATTTTAAGCTGATGGGCAACTGTTCCTACACCTTGTTTGAGGACAAAGAGGAGGGCGTTGAAGTGATTCTTCACAACGGCGCTTGCAGCTCAGCCCCCAAAGTCAACTGCATGAATGCCATTGAGGTCACACATCAGGGCTTCTCTCTGCAGCTCTATAACAACATGACGGTAAGAGACGGGTGGGAGAAAAAGGGATTTAATTTGGAGGGACCAAGGAGAGGTGATTCAGCAAAGAACGGATTGCTAAAATGCCCAGGGGATTTCATTTCAAGACGAAACCAATTGAGAACCAGTTTGATGCTTGGTGTGGTGAAGGATATATCTAGTCCCACCTTAAAAACCCAACTGGGTGATTTGGAGCCAGTCCCTGTCTCAGTTAAACCCACCTCACAGGGTTTTTGTTGTGGGGA
>NW_015390023.1:62429-71945 GCF_001527695.2 Protobothrops mucrosquamatus
TCCTCCCAACCTCGTTCAAGCATCCGAGGTAGATTAGAGATTGTTTATTTTTAGCACAATTTTACCTTGATCCCTTTCTGACTGATTTACAGTCAGCCAGGGCTAGTCTGCTTATTTCTCCAAGGGACTTGGTGTGACTTTCTTTGTGTGTTTGACCTCTGCAGCCATGCCGTGCCCGGCCTCTCTGATCTACCAGCCCTGCCAGAAAGGGTGCACAAAACACTGTGAGAACGGGACCGACATGCAAATCTGCACGGACTATGCCACCGAGGGCTGTTTCTGCCCACCGGGACAGGTCGTCCTGGATGGCACCTGTGTTCACGAAGACATCTGCTCCCAATGCATCGGTGAAGATGGAAGTCGCCACCAGGTGAGGCGTCCCCTCCTGACTCCCATCACCAGGGGTAGGCAACCTTGGCTCTTTTATGACTCGTGGACTTCAACTCCCAGAATTCCTGAGCCAGCATGGCTCAGCTTGGAAACCTCTCCATTTCTCCTCAGCATGGCTGGCTCAGGAATTCTGGGAGTTGAAGTCCACGAGTCATAAAAGAGCCAAGGTTCCCCACCCCTGCCCTATATCGGGGTCCTCAATCTTGGCAACTTTAAGACTCGTGGACTTCAACTCCCAGAATTCCTGAGCCAGCATAGGGAACTATGGCCCCTTCATGACTCGTGGACTTCAACTCCCAGAATTCCTGAGCCAGCATGGCTCAGCTTGGAAACTCTCCCTTTCCCCTCAGCATGCCTGGCTGAGGAATTCTGGGAGTTGAAGTCCACAAGTCAAGGGGTCTTCAAACTCGGCCCTTTTATGACTCGTGGACTTCAACTCCCAAAATTCCTGAGCCAGCATGGCTCAGCTTGGAAACCTCTCCCTTTCCCCTCAGCGTGGCTGGCTCAGGAATTCTGGGAGTTGAAGTCCACGAGTCATAAAAGGGCCCAGGTTCCCCACCCCTGCCCATCACTTATTGCAGAGATGGGGGAGACAACAGCCCTTTTCAGGACTTGCGGACTTCAAGCTAGTACAGTTCTTATTATATCAACTCAGTAAAAACATCATTATTACATTTACCAATATATTTTTTTTAGCTTATGCGTATCTTAATTGCGTTCAATCTTCCTAAACCATCCATATCCTGTTATTAATTTTTACCCAATTTTTAGTTTCTCACCAATATTCCAACAGCCTTTGACTATTTTTTTAATACTTTCTCTCCTTTTGCTCCATCTGTGGAACACCTTGGTGTCCGTTGCTCTCCGGAGTTATTTATTGCTTTTTAGTAGCCTCTCCAAGGAGTTACAGTCTGTAGTTCGGGCGTCTGTTTACCATCAGCCTATATTCTTAGGAAAGGACATGCTCAGGGAGCAATCTGGAATGTTTTTAGTGTAAAATAAGCTGGGGTGCCTTTGTTATAAAATGCATGACCAAGGAATAATATGAAACACTATCCTTCCTGAAATTTCCCAAGGTCTGGCTCCACTTCTCTTATTGAGTCAATATTTGGTATGCTTTATTTAACGAATAAGCAACACGTCCCCTTTCTTCCAGTATTTTTAGGAGCGTGCTCGTAAATTTGGAGGGGGGGGGAAGGAGTGAGGCCCTGAAATTATTTGTACCTGGCAGTGGGTTTCATGAAGTTGAAACTCAAGTCCTTTGGCCACCTAATGAGAAGGAAGGACTCCCTGGAGAAGAGCCTAATGCTGGGAAAGATGGAGGGCAAGAGAAGAAGAAGGGGACGACAGAGAATGAGGTGGCTGGATGGAGTCCCTGAAGCAGGAGGCGGGAGCGTCAATGGGCTCCAGAAGATGGTAGAGGACAGGAAGGCCTGGAGGAACGTTGTCCATGGGGTCGCGATGGGTCGGACACGACTTTGCAATTAACAACAAGTGGGTTTCACTTGCATCCAAACCAATTAGAAAGATTCATTTCTTCTTCTTCTTTTTTTCCAACAGCTCATGGAAACGTGGATTCCTTCCATCGACCCCTGCAAGGTCTGCATGTGCCTGGAGAACAGGACCGTCAATTGTGTGTCACAGCCTTGCGCGACAGCCAAACGTAAGCCACGACCGTCTTTTAAAACCGTCTTGAAAAATATCTTTAAGGGAGGCTCCCCTGCACGGACTGGGGCCCCTCACCGCAGCCAACGTGCCACAGTCATCTTGCCATCAGGACAACTTGCCACGAGAAAGTTCCGTACGCAATAACTCAACCAGATTAATGTTATCCGCCGCCGTTTCTTTGACATGATTTCCGTGGACAAAAAATGGACATGATGTCGAAGAAAGAGTGGCGGATAACCCAAAGGTGCTTTTTTTCACGAAGCAAATGTATCCCCTTCAGAAGACAATATTTGTAGATCAGGGTTGAGTTATGGATGCTTTAGTGACCTCTGAGTTGGTGGTTTTCTTGCAGATGTTTCATTACCAAGTTAGGTGACATGATCAGTGCACTGGTGAGGTTACCTAGTTGGGTAATGAAACGTCTGCAAGAAAACCACCAACTCAGAGAGTACCAAGGACCCCACAGTCCTCCTCCTCCTCCTCCTCCTCCTCCTCCTCCTCCTTTCCTCTCAAAATGGTCCCTGGAGAATTCTTAGAAGTTGGTTCATCCTGTTTTGATATTGATGTTTCTCTCTCTCTCTCTTTCTCTTTCTTTCTATCTCAGCCATTGACTGTGGTCCCTGTGAGATTCCAAGACTGCAGAGGAACTCCAATCAGTGCTGTCCAGTTTTTGAATGCGGTAGGTCATTTTTTTTGCCAGAAACTAGAAGTAAATGTTGGCTTGTGGGAGGCGGGGAGAATTGTGGTCACATGATTGTGGAACACTGGCTGGTTGCTGAGCTGCCAAAATGTAGTCATGTGATCAGGGGGTCAGATATCTGAACTTCAGTCAAGGACATTAGCTTTTTCAGGGTGCACTGTCTGTCTGTCTGTCTATCTATCTATCTATCTATCTATCTATCTATCTATCTATCTATCTATCTATCTATCTAGTATCATTTATCTCTGACTATCTATCTATCTCTATCTAATCTCTTGTCTATCTAGTCTAATCTATTTATCTATTTTCTCTATCATCTATCTCTATCATCTCTATCATTTATCTTTGTCTGTCTATCTATATCTTTATCTATCTATCTATCTATCTATCTATCTATCTATCTATCTATCTATCTATCTATCTATCTCCATCCATCCATCCATCCATCCATCCATATCTATCAATCTGTCTTATACATCCATCCATCCATCTATACCTATCTGTCTGTCTTATCCATCATCCATCCATCCATCCATCCATCCATCCATCCATCCATCCATCCATCCATCCATCCATCCATCCATCCATCCATCCATCTACCTTTATCTACAGTATCTTTCTGTCTTATCTGTCCATCTGTCCAACTATCCATCTCTCTTGTATGGAGCCCATCTCACCACCAGGCCAATAGTTGATGGTCTTAAGCCATCTTTTCACAATTGGCAACAGGCATGTGGGTTCCTTAATGCTCCTAATAGATCCTGTTCTGCGGTTTGTTGCAGGGGGTAACTTCTCTTGTTTTTTTTCTGTGTTTAGTCTGCGATCTGATCTCTTGCAAATTGCCTCTGATACCTCACTGTGAAGATGGTCTCCAACTCATCCAGGCAAATCCCGGAGGATGTCGACCAGATTACGCTTGCGGTAATATCCCTTTCAAACACTCAAACGCTGGGTCAGCTTCCTAATAACTCCCCTATTGGATGTCTGCTTATAAGTTTTTTATTTTCGTCGTCTTCCCTCACTACCTATAGCCTGGCGGGGGAGGGGGGAAGAAGCTCTGCGGCAAATTATTTGGGTTTTCTGATTTGATTGGCAGTCTGCAAAAAGGAAGAGTGTAAGCCACAGTCCACCCCGTTCTGCCCACCACACCGCAAACCGATTTTGGTGAAGACTCGGTGCTGTGATGAGTTCCAGTGTGTTTGTAGCTGTAACAATTCAACGGTGACCTGCCCGCCAGNGGGGAGGGGGGAAGAAGCTCTGCGGCAAATTATTTGGGTTTTCTGATTTGATTGGCAGTCTGCAAAAAGGAAGAGTGTAAGCCACAGTCCACCCCGTTCTGCCCACCACACCGCAAACCGATTTTGGTGAAGACTCGGTGCTGTGATGAGTTCCAGTGTGTTTGTAGCTGTAACAATTCAACGGTGACCTGCCCGCCAGGCTACCTCTCATCCTCCGTCACAAATGACTGCGGTTGCACGTCTACGACGTGCATTCCTGATCAGGTAAACCCCGAAAACAAACCATCCACTCTAGTCCTTCCCACAACAAGAAGTCCAGGCAATGAAATGAAACTCTTTCTCATTAATGACAGGTGTGTGTACACCGCAACATTGTCTATCCTCTTGGGATGACTTGGGAGGAAGGATGTAAGGAGTGTTCTTGCACCCACATGAAAGACGCTGTGACAGGACTACGAATTTCAGAATGCCTGGAGAAAGGATGCAGTACGTCCTGCCCAGCGGTATGTAAAGTTCCCAAATATTGTTTAGAATAGAATACTCTAGTTGGACTCTGCCAGGGTAAAAGCGGGCATGCTGGCTGAGGAATTCTGGGAGTTAAAGTCCACCAGTCATCAAAGGGCCAGGTTTGAAGACCCCTGTCTTAAATCTAACAAACAAAATGGAGGCTGGCTGAGGAATTCTGGGAGTTAAAGTCCACCAGTCATCAAAGGGCCAGGTTTGAAGACCCCTGTCTTAAATCTAACAAACAAAATGGAGGCTGGCTGAGGAATTCTGGGAGTTGAAGTCCACAAGTCATAAAAGGGCCAAATTTGAAGACCCCTGGTATATATATATATGTATATGCATATATATGTGTATGCGTGTGTGTGTAGAAGCAGTCGAGCAAAATTGTCACACACAACTTTGCTCCTACGTACCTGAAAACTGGAGCAGGGGAGTTCACATCGCAACCGATAAAGCACAAACCGATAAAAACAATTCTTTTTTCCTGAATTTCAGCTGTATACATTTTAATCCTGTTCCATCAGCTGATACTGTGCGAGATGGGGAAAAATCAGAAACGTTGCCTCTTTGGGGATGCTAATCGTAAAATCCGAGCACAATCCATAATATTTCACGCTGACGGTTTCCTTTTGAAGTCGCCAGGTTTGTTCTTCCCCAGGTGTTCAACATGAACGTAAAAGGGCTTATTATTAGAACCCATAAAAATTTCAGGAAGACGGGATTTTAAGCGCATGTGAAAAAAATCCTATTTTTAAGGGCCGTATTTCACGACGCTGAAAGCTTTGGAACATGAAACAGTAAACACAGCAACTGTTCTGAAATAGAGTTGGCATGTTGAATAGTGGGAACACCTGGCCTGACAAAGTGCTCAATGCTGCTGAGTCCATATCTCAGAAGGGGAAAATATGGATCAGATGAAAGCTTGGTAGCCTCTGTGATGTACACTTTTTGATCTCAAGTTTGACGAACTTATTTTGGCGTAAACATGGTGTTAGCTGTAGCTCCTGCCTCGGATAAACGTGACGTTTAAAACATAGAAAACAGCTTTGGAAAAGACCTTGGAGGTCTTCTAGTCCGACCCCCTGCTCAAGCAGGAGCTCCTACACCATTCCGGAAAATGGTTGTCCAATCTCTTCTTAAAAGCCTCCAGGGATGGAGCGCCCACAACTTCCAGAGGCAAGCCGTTCCACTTGTCAGGAATTTTCTCCTTGGTTCTAGGTTGCTTCTCTCCTTGACGATCTCTGCCTGTTCTTTCTTCTCCTGCCCTCAGGTGCTTTGGAGAATAGGTTGATCCCCCCCCCTCTTCTCTGTGACAGCCCCTCAAATACTGGAAGACTGTTATCAAACTAATCAAAAAAAGAAGTACCCTGGAATTAAGGAGAAACTTCCTGACAGTGAGGGCAACTAACCAGTGGAACAACTTTTGCCTTCAGAAATTGTGGTTGCTCCATCACTGGAGGTTTTTAAGAAGAGACTAGACATTTATCTAAAATGGGATAGGTTCTCCTGCTTGAGCAGGGGGTTGGACTAGAAGACCTCCAAAGTCTCTTCCTATCCTATCCTATCCTATCCTATCCGATCCGATCCGATCCGATCCAATCCTATCCTATCCTATCCTATCCTATCCTATCCTATCCTATCCTATCCTATCCTATCCTATTCTATTCTATTCCTTATTTCTTATTCTATTCTATTCTATTCTATTCTATTCTATTCTATTCCATATTCTACTCTACTCTACTCTACTCTACTCTACTCTACTCTACTCTACTCTACTCTACTCTACTCTACTCTACTCCTACCTCCAGAAGTTGTGAATGCTCCAACACTGGAAGTTTTTAAGTTTTTAAGTTTTTAAGAAGAGACTGGACAGCCACTTGTCTGAAATGAGAGTCTCCTGCTTGTGCGGGGTGTTGGACTAGAAGACCTCCAAGGTCCCTTCCAGCTCTGTTATTCTGTGATCTGTGACTTCTTCTCTCATCTGTGTTGGCCTGACCTTAGTGGAGAGGACTCTCAATTTTCTGTGATGAAATTCAGATGCCAGGAGATGCCGCTGTTGCTACTGATTTCCCAGGGAACTTGGGCCTATCCAGAATAAGATGTGTTTATTGTAACATCAGGAAGGACTTAAGGCTCTGTAAAAAGAAGTGGGATATCCTTCCAAAACATAACAAGAACACGTCCCCTGTTTTGGATGATTGGGTAAATGCTACAAGTGGTAATCAAATAAGGGGATTACGTTGCCACTAGTTAAAAACATTCATTTCTCAGGCGTTTGGTTTCTGCTTCAGAAAATAAGAAAAAAAATCCCTTTTAAATATGACCTTCCTATCAAGGATCAGAGGCAGCTTTATTAAGTGGCACATGCTTTTCACATTTTTTTTTTTATTGAATGCGAGACGATTAATATTCTTTTTTTAAAAAACACATTTTATTGGTTTTTTTTATTCTTAAGACAAAGTGCTCGAGACACACCGTGGTACTGGGGTAATCAAAAATCCAAAAACAAAACATATATAAATAACTCAATCAGTACATCAAATATTCCCTCTCTATTTCCCTCAAATAGCTTAATATATTTAAAATAATCTATTTATAACTTTATTTTTCTATTAATCCTAAACCTGTTTTAGAGCTTTATGCAATTACAATACCATAATTGATTGATATTCTATCGAGTAGAATCAAAGCAACACTGAACACGCTTCATCCATGGATTACAATTATATATTGACTTAAGGATTGGTGGCCAATGAACTAACATTATTGTATTGCCAATTACATTCCATATAATCTGTATATTTGAGAGAGAGAGAAAATGTTGTTGTTTTTTAATTTTTTTATTGATTTTCCAGTTTTACATTTAAATATCTGAAAAGCAACCTGGCGGCTGGGTTGGTTCATAACTCAATAACATACAAATTTCTTTAGTACAGATCACAAACTATGACATTAAATTTCCCCTTGGTATTTACTGTCTCACATTTAAATTAGTACAATTCTTATTATATCAATTTAATACAAATAGCTTTCTTACATTTATCGATAATTTTTAGTGTATACATCTCTTAGTCATTTTAACATTCCATCCTTTTAGACCATCCATGTCCTGATAAGTTTTTCCCAATTTTTAGTTTCCCATTAATATTTTAATTTTAACGTTTAATATTTATAGTTTCCAAGTTTTAAACAACCCCAATTTCCTTTATCACAATTCATCCCAAGATCTTACACCAGCTGGTTAATAATACATTATAATATTCTTATTTCCCAGAATTCCTGAGCTAGCATGGGGGAACTATGGCCCCTTCATGACTCGTGGACTTCAACTCCCAGAATTCCTCAGCCAGGCACGCTGAGGGGAAAGGGAGAGGTTTCCAAGCTGAGCCATGCTGGCTCAGGAATTCTTCACACTTTTCACACTTACGGCATCCCTCTGGTCACGTGATTTATATTTGGTTGCTTGGCAACTGACACATTTATGACAGTTGCAGTGTCCTGGGGTCACATGATCCTCTTTTGCGACCTTCTGACGACCAAAGCCAATGGTGAAACGAGATTCACTTTACTAATTTGTTACTAATTTGTTACTAATTCGTTACTAATTCATTACTAATTCATTACTAATCCGTTACTAATTTAACAACTGCAGGGATTCACTTAACAAACGTGGCAAGGAAAATCATAAAATGGGGCAAAGCTCACTTCACCAATTTCTCACTTACATTGTGAGCAACATACATCGTGGCCTCCATCGTAAGTTGGGGACGACCTGTAATGTATTATACGGGAAAAGTTGCACATTCTTGACTTTTGTTGTTGTTGTTTCTTTCATGTTTTGCAGGGATACAAATACGTCAACAGAGAAGGGGCATGCTGTGGGAAATGTCTCCGGACTATGTGTGAAGATACACCTCTTTGGTCTCGAGGAGATGAAGACGTCGTTTGGCACAATGTAAGGCATTTGTGGGTGAGAGAGGACGGGCGTTTTTGCTTTCCTTGTGCAGTGGGTCTTCCCATCTGGTGGAGACTGGTTGGAAAGAAGCACTTAAGCCATGAATTGTAAGAGCTGCACGGAGCTTCAAGGACCACTTTGTTTCAACGTTTCAGTTGAGGCACCCCTTGAAGTTGCAGGAACTGGGTAGGTCTAGTTTAATGAAGAGAAGGACGAGGGGGGACATGATAGCAACCTTCCAGTATCTCAGGGGTTGCTCCAAAGAAGAGGGAGTCAAGCTATTCTCCAAGGCGCCTGAAGTCAGGACAAGAAGCAACGGATGGAAACTAACCAAGGAGAGAAGCAACCTAGAACTAAGGAGAAACTTCCTGATGGTGAGAACAATTAACCAGTGGAACAACCTGCCTCCAGAAGCGATGAATGCTCCAACACTGGAAGTTTTTAAGAAGAAACTGGACAGCCATTTGTCCGAAATGGTATAGGGTTTCCTGCCTGAGCAGGGGATTGGACTGGATGACCTCCAAGGTCCCTTCCAACTTTATTATTATTATTATTGTTGTTGTTGTTGTTACTGTTATTACTGTTATTACTGTTATTATTGTTATTATTAACATACACATCTCTTCCCCGAGCGAGTTACAAAGAAAGGTTGGTCTTTGTGCTGCCTAAAACTTTCTGTTGTCTTACATTCCTAGATTGGCTCTGAATGGACGTCTCCGACTGATCCCTGCGTCATCAAAAAATGTGTCCGTGTGAACGAGGAGGTCTTTATCCAGACCAGGAATGTCTCGTGCCAAGCGAGGGAACCAATCAGCTGCCCCTTTGCCACAGAGATGCGCTGTGACCAGCGGTCTGGATGCTGCCCTTCCTGTCGCTGTGGTAAGGGCTGGTCCATCCAACAGAAAGGCCTTCTTGCATCATTCTCTACATTTAGAAAAAAATTCAGAGAAGAGCAACTAAGAGGATCCAAGGCCTGGAGGCTAAAACATATGAAGAACGGGTGTGGGGCTTCGGTTTGGCTAGTCTAAAGCAAAGAAGAAACAGGGGAGACATGATAG
>NW_015390024.1:0-1915 GCF_001527695.2 Protobothrops mucrosquamatus
TCATCTAGTCCAACCCCCTGCTCAGGCAGGAAACCCTATACCATTTCAGACAAATGGCTGTCCAGTCTCTTCTTTAAAACTTCCAGTGTTGGAGCATTCACCACTTCTGGAGGCAGGTTGTTCCACTGGTTAATTGTTCTAACTGTCAGGAAGTTTCTCCTTAGTTCTAGGTTGCTTCTCTCCTTGATTAGTTTCCATCCGTTGCTTCTTGCCCTGCCTTCAGGCGCTTTGGAGAATAGCTTGACTCCCTCTTCTTTGTGGCAGCCCCTGAGATATTGGAATACTGCTATCATGTCACCCCCAGTCCTTCTCTTCATTAAACTAGACATACCCAATTCCAGCAGCCTTTCCTTATAGGCTTCTTCCTCTGGACCTAATCCATACTAACTTCTGGGGCAGTGGGCAAGTACTTTCTTCCCTTGCTTTTATCACAGATAGTTTGTTTGAAAATGGCAGGCAGAAAAAGGAGAACAGCAATAGGCCACTGGCTTGGCAATTGGACAACAATGGCAATTCGTGGGAACTTTGTTAAAAATGTGTAATCCTCACCATCAACAAAGAATGCTTAAAATGTGTAATTTTTATAGTTAACTAATTTGTTGATAGGCGTTTATTAGCAGATTTTAATCATTTGCATGAAATGTTATATTAGTCACCAGCTAAGTCTACATAGTGTATGGTGCTGGAGGAAAGGGAATTAATTGCAAGTAGTGAGATAAATGCAAAATTATAATCAATACACAATTACAATCAATGATAAAATTCTATCTTAATACCATAGAGTTACAAAGAAATCCTATTCCAGTTCAAACTTTCTAACCACACTGGTTTCCTTATCTTTAAAAATATTGCATTCTTCAGGACTACATAAAACTCATGTCTCCCTCTTCCATCATGCCCACCCCATCTTGCAATAGAGCCACTTACTTTTTGTTTGCAATCACATAAATGCAGGGATTATAGAAGGTAGATGACTTTGCAAACAATGGGGCTATGATTGCCATGGTGGGGGGAATTTTTTTGGGGTCTCCAAATGCAGACCATAAACACACAATAGAATATGGAGACCAAGCCAGCAGAAACATCAAAATCATGACAACAGACATCTGTAAACAAAAACAAAAATGTTGTAACTCCTTAATATTTGTGTTAACTCTTGTCTTAAGTATCGGTTTGTTTTCTTCCTCGAACTTGCATTCTGCCTAGTCATTCTTTTTTCTACGTCCTCCAGATACACTGTATTATAGCACTCCTAATAGAAGCAGAAGTTATAATCTGTGCTGATTAAGAATGTATGTTGTAGAGCAGCGGTTCTCAACCTATGGGTCGCGACGCCATTTGGGGTCGATTGACCATTTCACGGGGGTCGCAAAGCAAGGCTGTCCGCCATTTTTTCCTCTTTTCCGGCGGGTGCCTTACCTCCCTTGGGCTGGGCCAGCTGGTGGTCGGCCTGCTCCGTCTCTGCCGCTTGCCAGCTACGCCTCGGCCGGTGCAGGGGGCGGAACCACGCATGTGTGGCGCTCCCGGGCAGGGAAAGTCCTTGACTTATGACCAGTTGGGTAGTCCTCAACTTACGACCAGTTTAGTCCTCGACTTATGACCGGTTTGTCCTCGACTTACGACCAATTTAGTCCTTGACTTACGACCGGTTGGGGGTCGCGGCATTAAAAAGGTTGAGAACCACTGTTGTAGAGAATTTCCATATGGCCTCATATGTCAATTTGCAGGCCACCTCAGGTTACACAAGCTTTGACTTAAGTAATTCTAAATGTTATCCAAGGACACACAAAAATTACAGCCACCATTTCTTGATGGAACAAAGCGGGTGGAGAGGGAGGAGCTAGTTCTGCTACAAGATCATACAATCCTCTGCCCACAAGATTTATTCCCCCCCTCTCTCTCCCCCCCTCCCTCC
>NW_015390024.1:2393-19118 GCF_001527695.2 Protobothrops mucrosquamatus
ATTATAATCATGAATGTTCTACTTCACTATAAAAAGAACATACGTGTCATTTTCTCTCCAGTTTATGGTACAGGTAGCTCCAGTTGGATCTGGGGCATAGTTTGCCCATCCTACCACAGGCATGGAGGCCCAAAAGACTGCATTGGTCCAGGCAGCAAAAATCAGGGCAATATAGTTGTGAGTAGTTAGTCTGTTACCTATTGGCAAACCAAAATATCATCACTATTTATTCTTTCTTATCATTTGTACTTTACTACTCGAAAGCAAAGAATACAAAAGTTACAATGAAAATTTTATAAATACACAAATCAAACTATTTAGACATTAATGTTCACATCTATACAACATCTAAGCAACTAACTTCCCTCATTGAAAATTACATACTTATACTTCGTTTGTTTATAGTATGATATGATATATGATATGATATATGATATGACACACATTTACAAACATTGATTAAAAAATTGAGAAAGTTGCTGAGAACAGTTCCCTAACTATATTCTGAAAGAATCTTTTTTTAACCTGGTTCCCTCCAGATAGTTTATATTTAAAAAAAATACCCATTTGTTAATGTTTTTTCATTATGCTATATTTAATAAATAATTGCTTGATAGTCTTCCAACAAAACATTGACTAGACTAGGGTGTAAGTTTAGCAAATTGCTTCATCATATGCAAATTGCTTCATCATATAAACTAAGAACAAAAAGGCGGTATCAGAACAAAACAATCATATGATTTTTGTCCCTATCAACATCTTGAGCTTTACAGTCTGATTCCAGTTTATTGTAAACTACAGATGCCTACTTTTTTTTATGCATTTGACCTATTCGTAATAGGTACTCTCACAATATGGTTACAACAGTTACAATTAGATTAGTATTTACAACATGTGTATTTATGAAAAGGGAAATGGATAAATATATTTATATTATAAGAGCCTTGGTGGTGCAATGGTTAGAATGCAGTATTGCAGGCTAACTCATGGCTCACTCTAGGAGTTCAATTCTGAGCGACTCAAGGTTGACTCAGTCTTCCATCCTTCTGAGGTCGGTAAAATGAGGACCCAGATTGTTGGGGGCAATTTGCTGACTCTGTAAACCACTTAGAGAGGGCTATAAAGCACTGTGAAGCTGCATACAAGTCTAAGTGCTATTTCTATATTCCCAGCTAATTTCTGCCTGCACAGAACATATCTTCAACCTTTATTTGTCGCTCAAACGGTGACCATGCTTCCAAACATAGCACTTGGCTGCCTTCATACATTGTTCTAATCTTTTAAAATGCTCGAAGATTACAGTGCTTGGCTTCTTAATGATGTGAAGCATGTTATCAGAGCTTCCCATTGATAAAAGAATTCAAGTCAGATGCTTCAGGGATGTTAGCAATTCGGTATTAAGGTATTTTCAGGGACTCTGATATTTACAGAACCAGATTCCTTGGACTGTTCTTACTCTATAATAGTAGCCAATGCTCAATTCTATAATTGTTTTCCTTCTGACACTTCCAATTTGTTATACCCTCTGACTTCTTGCTCTATCTTCAGTCGTTCACACAATTAAGAGTGTGGGCAGTTAAGAAATAGGAAATTAAAATAAAAAAGAACCTTATTATCTCTGAATTCAAAACAGAGGTAGGTTTTGTTATATAATCCTCCAAAGTTCAAGAGCAAAATTAACCAAGTATATTTTCAAAAGGGCAATTTTTTACAGGTTTTGTTTCCACAACTATTTCTGTTATCTACAAGCAACAGATAATACAAGTAGACCAAAAACATTCTGGAAAAAGTAATGCCAAACCATTTCAACATTATTGTCATAAAAATGGATATGAAATTCAGCAAGAGTCAAACTCAACTTGTAGGAGATTTATACTTTACTACAAAGTATAAATTCAAATAATATAGAGTACCAAAATGTGGGATTTCCCGCAAAACATATCACCAAAATCTATACTGAAACACGGTATACCTTTATTGCAGAATACCAAACATCGTACCTATTTGTGGCTTGCAGATTGTCAAGTAACGATCTATGGCGACAACAGTAAGCAAACCAATGCTTGCCATTCCAAAGAAGATATTCAAAGCAGCATAAATCTAGAATTTAAGAAATAATACATGATTTAAATGTTTAAAAATAATATTGGTTGCTTTCAAAAGTCTAAAATTAGGCTCTTCTTTTACAATTATCAAGAAACATTTTTTCGTCTACACAGATATCTACAGGAAGATCCATTTGCTTAATTCCCCATTATAATTTTCAGCTAATTAGTAAAGCCAAGCTTAACACCGAGTTATTCTGTTTACTTATTTTATTATTTTATTAAAACTGGGGGGCTGACTGTGGAAGAGTAAAAATTGAAAATAATGAAAATAATGAAAAATGTGTCTGGGTAAGCACATTCCTAATATTAGACTATATAGCAAATAAGGCTCCACAAGTGTCCTATCCCAAGGCTTGGGAAAACAGTCAATTGTTAAAGATTTCCAGAACATCCTCAGGATAAAAGCCAAACTCATCTGTAATGAATATTATTCCAGAAGTATGTGCCAACACAGAAGGCACACTTTCTGGATCCTGATAAATAGCACTGGTTAATAATAATAATAAAGTTAGAGGTCATCTAGTCCAACCCCCTGCTCAGGCAGGAAACCTTATACCTTTTCAGACAAATGGCTGTCCAGTCTCTTTTTAAAAACTTCCAATGTTGGAGCATTCACTGCTTCTGGAGGCAGGTTGTTCCACTGGTTAATTGTTCTAACTGTCAGGAAGTTTCTCCTTAGTTCTAGGTTGCTTCTCTCTTTGGTTAGTTTCCATCTGTTGCTTCTTGTCCTGCCTTCAGGTGCTTTGGAGAATAGCTTGACCTGCTCTTCTTTGTGGCAGCCCCTGAGATATTGGAACACTGCTATCATGTCACCTCTCGTCCTTCTCTTCATTAGACTAGACATTCCCAATTCCAATAACCATTCCTTACATGTTTTAGTCCCCTGATCATCTTTGTTGCTCTTCTCTGTTCTCTTTCTAGAGTCTCAACATCTTTTTTACATCGTGGTGACCAAAACTGGATGCAGTATTCCAAGTGTGACCTTACCAAGGCATTGTAAAGTGGTATTAACACTTCACATGATCTTGATTCTATCCCTCTGTTAATGCAGCCTAGCACTGTGTTGGCTTTTTGGGCAGTTGCAGCACACTGCTGGCTCATATTTAAGGGATTCTCCACTAGGACTCCAAGATCCCTCTCACAGTTGCTACTATTGAGCAAGGTACCACCTATCTTATACCTGCGTATTTGGTTTTTCTTGCCTAAATGTAGAACCTTACCTTTTCACCACTGAATTTCATTTTATTAGATAGCGCCCAATGTTCAAGTCTGCCCAGATCCTCCTGTATCCTAAGCCTGTCTTCTGGAGTGTTGGCTATTCCTGCCAGCTTGGTGTCGTCTGCAAATTTGATGAGTTCCCCATCTATCCCCTCATCCAAATCATTGAAGTTGTTGAAGAGCACTGGGCCCAGAACAGAGCCCTGGGGCACCCCACTACACACTTCTCTCCATGTAGATGCAGTTCCATTGAGGACCACATGCTGAGTACGGCCAGTCAGCCAGCTACGAATCCATCTGATGGTGATGATGTCTAACCCACATTTTTCTATCTTATCAAGTAGTAGGTTGTGGTCTACCTTATCAAATGCCTTACTGAAGTCCAAGTAAATTATATCCACGGCAATTGGACCCAAAATACACCAACGTTGCCTGATCTTATGGGATAGACAAAAACCATGGGAGATAGGCAGTCCTTCAGATAACCTGACCCTATGCTATGAAGGACTCTATAGATGATAATCAGCACCTGGAATTGCAAATGGGAGCTCACTTGCAATCAGTGTAATTTTATACAACTGGTATCACATTGGCATACTAACACATGCCCAAAGTTACTGTTGTTGCTGGATTTAAGATCTGATGTAGTTTCCAAGTGGTCTTCATGGGCTGTACATGTAGAACACATTGCAATAGTCCAACTGTGAGTGAACATTAGAAGGACCTCACAATCTACAAGTGGGCAGAATTGGTACACCAGATGTAGCTGGACAAAGATCTTGTTAGCCAAAGCTGCCACCCTTCAAGCAGGAGTCCAAAATGACGCACACATTGTGTGCCAGTTTTGAGGTAAAGAGTACTATCCCATCTAAGGCTAACAATAGCTAAGTTCTAAGATTGGGGGAGGGGAGACAAAAGCCCACAGCTATTTGGCAGGATAGAATCTGAGTCTGTTCTCTCATCCAGATCCACGCAGCCTCCAGACAATGAGACAGGACTTCCTGTTCATTGGGTAGCATAAAAGAACATGTAGAGCTCAGTTTTCCCTTTTCCTATTGTCAACAATACTTCAGAAGAAGCCTTTCCTATAATCTAAGCCCTAATTCTTTTAACAGGAGCTACTGGGTTTGCATTCATGACCACTGGAATACAAAACATATATTCTGCCTTTGGACCATGCTGTTTCTCCATGAGGTTGTCACAGTCAGCTGCCCCTAGTAAGTTTCAAGGAAGAGCTAGAAACAAAAATCTTTTTACTGTGCTACTCAAGACAGCCATCTAGCGACAATTGTGATATATTTTATATCTTAATTTGCACACTCATTTTCAGCTACTGGAGAAGTAATTTGGGTAGTATTTTAAAAGCAAAATAGAAACAACACGTTTATAATATATGAAAAAATAAGATAACTTCCTGAAACTTGACAGATATGTTGGGGTTATAACTTCAAGAGTTCCCAGCAATATCTCTGGGACAAAGTATTGTAGAAATAGAGCTGATAATAATGCTATTTTTTTAAAAAAAATTAATAATTCTATAGTCCTAGTTTAATTTAATCAAAGTGGAATGTCGGCACACATTTGTTGGGATAAAATATATTAATGTATTCCTTCTAAAGCAGGAGACAGTTGGGTTCCAGGTTAGATAATTACTCTATCTAGTTTTGTTTTTTGATTTGATATTCCCCATTACTCAGTTCTTTTAAGAGGAGATGCCAAGACTTAACAGTCAAGTGGTGTGCAAGGGGCTTGCTGTGCTATATTAACAAACAATCCTCTCTTCCCAGAAGATGAAATACTACCTGTTTGTATATGTATCTCCCTCAAACAAACCCCAACCTCTCAAATAAAATAATGCAGGTTCTAATTAATAATATAATTTTGTTTGTAAATATTCAATGTATTTAATTTAGGTCCACCTAAATAATCCTTTTTATGAAAAGAGTTTGTCTTTTTAATTTATGGACCAAGGAATATATTTTCAACCATTTAATTTTTTCTTTGGATTTGCTTGTCTTTTGGTAATGATTTCCTTCTAGCACCAAAGCTCACAGATACTTAGTAGTAGTTCACAGAAGAGTGTTTTGTGTTTTTTTTTGCCACAAACACACTAGTGGAAAGAGATGTGTTGTTCAACTGTTCATGCTAAAAAGAACTGGTAGAAACACTTAGCAACAGTTTGTTTTGTTATCTGTTTCTGAACACTTATTTGAACAGGGCTACATACAATATGTGTAATGTGATCCTTTGTTGTAATACTCAAGTTACCTGGCAACCCAGGTAGCCAAATTTCCAGCTTCCATGCAGATCTGAAGCTGCAGACATGGGATAGCCAATACTACTCACTCCAATATCCGTAAAAGCCAGGTGAATGATAATAGTATTGCTTGGTGTTCGAAGTTCCTTAAATTTAATGAAGATGCTTAAAACAACAACATTACTGAGAAGACTTATGATTCCTGTCAAAAGATAAAAAATGGGGAGTAAACTTTAGAAATGTTAGTCTTAATAGACCTAATCTGAGTTTCATACTATCTACAAAGAGACTAAGATCATCATCATCATCATTATTGTTGTTGTCATCGTCACCATCATCTCATCATCGTCATCATCATCATCATCTCATCATCATCCTTTAAAAAAACCTAAGTAAGCATTAGTTTCATGCCAGGTTGATATAATGGTGAAGACATCAGGTTAGAAACCATGAATGACACTGTGACTTTTAGTCCCTACTTAGGCACGAAACCAGCTGGGTGACCTCCCGTCAGCCCTAGAAAGAAGGCAATGGCAAACTATTTCTGGAAAACCTTGCCAAGGAAACTGCAGGGACTAATCCAAGCAGTCATCAAGAGTCAACAACTGATTCATAGTTACCAATAATTAAAAATAGGCTAAATTCACACACAATACTAAAATCTTTGACTTGGCGATGTTTCCTGAACCCAACAATTATGATTTTTAATCGTAATCGATGTCTTATCATATGTGAACCAATCCAGTTAGAGTTTATACACATCATGCTTGAGCCTGAGTAAAGCAAGAACAGTGTTAAATAGATATTTCATCACCAGCCCCATTTAGATGTTAAAAATTAAAAAATAATGAACATAATTTATGGGCAGAAATCCATTTACGCACTTGCTGGGGAATTCTAGAAGTTGAAATCCACACATTTTAAAATTGGGAACTATTAGACGACATGATAAAATGAAATTAAAAAAAAGTTATTGTTCACGAATACAATGTTACTACTGATTAATTGCTTAATTCAAATTTTACTGGTATCAACTCAAAGAGCATAGTAGAATTCCATCTCTACCCCCATCACAAAACCAAAATATGGGAGAACACAATATGAATCAGACAGGATGTGTTTACAGCATACATTTTAGTCATCCCAATTTTCTGGGTTATACCGTGAATCATAAATTAACCATAAGAATTAGGTTTGACCAACATATTAGCTTAAAATATGATCAACTAGTCTATGAAACAGTCAGTTCTGCAAATGTGACTAATTAAAAGATGCATTTTGACAGGAATAATTGATGGGAGTTAAATACCTAAAATTGAAAGCCAACAATCTTGCTATTTAATTTGAATTTGTTTCTCTGGGGGGAAAAGCTCCCATCCTCAACATTTTATTAATCCCAAACATATGCACCATTTCTTTCTTTAAATATTAGCTTAACTTGATATATTTAATTTAGTATAGTATTAGATTGGTCTACATCAAAGCAAGTTTCAGTGAACTCAACTATGTTAACATCTAGCTAAATGGGTTTAAAATTAAAATCCAAGAGGTTGCTCTACAAAGTATCAGATATTGTCTTACTTACAGGTATTAGCCCTAAAGGCAGGGGAATTCCGGCCCCTTCTTCAGAGCTGCCAGGAACACAGATCTTCTGCATGCAAAACAGGTTTTCCCATCACTAAGGTACTATACTGTCCAGTTTTTAAGGGACTATGGAAGACTTATAAAGATTAGAGTGTGCAGAACTTTGGTTTTGAAAGCAAAAAAGGGCTTCAGAGTGTATTAAGGAGCAAAAGCAGAACTTATCTGGAATGCCTTAAAGCAATCCCAACCTGGAAAAAAAGTACTTGGTTTAAAAAGCTGCACATAGAGGCTATTTGCATATCACTGGGTATTCTAAAGCAAGGGTTCTCAACCTTGGCAACTTTAAGACTTGTGGACTTCAACTCCCAGAATTCCTCAGCCAGCTTTGCTGGCTGAGGAATTCTGGGAGTTGAAGTCCACAAGTCTTAAAGTTGCCAAGGTTGAAGACCCCTGTAATCTAAAGTACTTTTTGCCTTCAAATCCAAAGAGTAGCAATCCATTTTCAAACTTCACATTTCTTTGCTTATGTTTAATTAAAGCTGAAAAAAATGAAGTGATAATTTTTTTATTAAGGTGCAATACCCCAATATTTTCTTAACCAAATACATTCAATGTTCATACCTGCTGCGATCAAGTATGCTGCAATAATGTTGTGTTCCTTCTGTGAAAAGGCCGATGGAAGCTCACTATTACTTTCCACAGTCATAGTAGGATAATTCCAAAATGTGGCAGGGCAAAAAAAAAAAAAAAAGAAACCTGGGAAAAAACTTCAAGAGCTAAACTTCTGAAAGAAAGAAAGAAAGAAAGAAAGAAAGAAAGAAAGAAAGAAAGAAAGAAAGAAAGAAAGAAAGAAAGAAAGAAAGAAAGAAAGAAAGAAGAAACTTTTGCAAGCCTTTTAAGATGAATTTTATCTTCTAAAATTTCCTACAAATGTCCTGCTCTCTTGAAAGGCTCCCAACAGGATTCTGAGTAAAGAAAGCAAAGGGGCTTACATTCCTAGCCTTTGGAAGGGAAAAGCTTATCAGGTCAAACAAAGAACAATATAGAGCTGCTTTTATTTTCAGTAAGATTTTTGTGCCTTGTGGTAAGAGATTTACTATTTTTACAGAACCCAGAGTTTGAACTTCAATCTTTAGGGTTTTATTAACACAATACTCTCAGCATTTTTAATAGCAAGTCATGAAACAAAATAAACTCAGTTTCTGTCAAAAAATGTATTTTTCTCAGTTTGCAAGGGACAGATTGCAGATGCACACTTCATACTGGAAATCTACCTTGAAATATTTCTAACACACATATATAAACTGGCTTACATAAATTTGCATTGTGAGTCAAACATTATTATTATTGATTTTTGACTGTACTTATGCAAATCAGTGATGGCGAACCTATGACAAACATTTCAAAGGTGATATGACATTTGGGTGACACACCAGCACTCACCAATACCCAACACTTATTCTCAAAAACACACCCCATTCTTGCATGATTTTTGAGGTTGCAGAAGCCATGTGAGAACACTATGCTCTCAAGAGGTCTCCCACAAGAACGGGACGTGCCTTTGGGCAGTTTTTAGAAGCTTTAGAGATCATGGAAGAGCATTCTGTGAAGCTGCTTCAAGAATGAAGGCCTGTATAATGCCGTCCGTTCCTTGGGTCTAGTTTTAAATATAGCATTTAAAATTTTAGTTGTTCCTATATTTATTTTTTTTACTATCTGCAGCCTTGCCAGAGTAGAACACCACCACCTGCTTTGTTTCCAACAAGCAGGAAATGAAAACTATGTAACTCCCTATCTCTATGAGTAAACCAACATTCCATCATAACTTGTAGAGATTGATGGACATATGCAAGATAAATACTTTCTACCCAATGGCATTTCTTTTGTTCTTTGTGTTATTCCCGTCATATTGCAGGGTCCTCGGTGTTCAAATTTTGCAGTTCTGATGGCCCATTTGGCAGTGGAATTAAACTGGTGGTAGCAGGCTGTCGGTATTGGTCTTGGATCGTAAACCAATCTTTGATGGCAGCTTTCTTAGATTTCACTGCTTGTTGGACATCCTTGTTCCCCCACCAGATCTACTTGTCCACAAAACATCACCCTGATTTGGTCACACCTATGGTTCCTTTGCGCTCTCCCGGATTCTTGCAGTGACCTATCCCAGATGACCCTTGCTAAGTACAGCTACAGGAAGAGGTCTAATGATGTCCATCAACTGTTTCATTTCTAGGGAGCTTCCACCACTTGATATGTTCCATGGTGGTGGTGAGTTGGTCTGAAGGGTGGAGTCAAAGTGTAAATTAAAAACGTGGAAGTTTGTGTTGTGGGGCAATACTGTCCAAGGGGATGACCTTAGAGTCCATCACCATCTGGAGGTCCCTTCTCAACACCATCCAATTGTCGATTGGATGCCACCCAATGGTATTTCCTTCCCTGTATTTTCTAATTCACCTTTGAAGAAATGCCATCTTGAAATCCCAAGGTACCTAAAACACCTTCCTATTTTCCCCATAGCAACAACCCTGGGAGGTGAGTTGGGCTGAGAGAGCGTGACTGGCCCAACTGGCTTTCATGCCTAAGGCAGGACTACAAATTCAGTTTCCAGCTTTCTAGCCTAGTGCCTTAACCACTAGACCAAACTGGCTTTCTTTTCTCTGTTTATTGTTGCTATTAAATCTACTTTAATGCCTCAGTTTATTTGCTGCATAATTATTTATGACTCTGGAGGAATTCAGGATCAAATGGTTGATCTCTGGGAATGGATAATATATTTCTAAATTCTGGTACTTAGGATAAATTTCTGCAATAGTTTTCTTATAAATATCCTATTATTTATTTACACAGGTACAATGTATCTTTTGCCTTCAACTCCAATCCATGGTTCTTAGGATAGCCAAACAAAAAATAGCTTTCCTAAACTTTTAACTTTTCTCCCAAAGATAACAGAAAATAATGCATACTTCCTGTTTACCCCAAATTCCAATTCACTATTTTCCCATTATTTCTTGCGTTGAACATTAAGTTGTAGAGGAAGTGCCTGCACTGTCTATGGGGATTCTTAGTCATCCAGGTCATGGTTGTCCCCAAGGTGCTTTTTCCAAAAGGCAACTGGATTTTGTTTTTTCTTTGAAAATGTTTCACTTCTCATCCAAGAAGCTTCTTCAATTTAAAACTGAAGAAGCTTCTTAATTAAGAAGCAAATTGTTTTCAAAGAAAAAACAAGAAGAAAGCCCAATTGCCTTTTGGAAAAAGCACCTTTGAGACAAATGCCTGCATTCTTCTACTAATGATGAGACCATATTAACAAACCTATGCCATGCCACTGTTTTCTTCTTTGCAGCTTCCCATCACTTTCCCCCCCAATCATCCTCTTCTGTATCATACTGAATACTACAGAAACTCAGTTCAGAAGCACTCATCTTGTAAAATCCATGCCAGGGAGTTTTGTCTCTTTGTTCTGTTTCATACACCTATTTTTTCTTGTTTTGCAGCAAGGCCAGTGTAAAATATGCTTGTGTGTCAATGAACATGGCGTGGAAATTGTAAGAGAAAATATTTTAAGCAGCTTTTAGAGGTCCTGGCTTTGGAATTCATTACCAAGTCCAAGCTGCAATCTGCACTGTAAAAAGATTGTTTGCATTTTTATTGGGAAGAAATGGCAAGACTGAATTTCAAAGCATTCTGCTAGATCCTAATAAGCCCTTGCTGAACACCGTGGGAGTTATTATTGAGTTAAGTATGTACAAGTTTCTTTAGGCTACTATTCTAATAAATCGATTTATTAGACTACCACTCCAATAATTATCATTCATATATTTGAGGATAGTACAGTTGAAAGCTTTCAAACCAGGGACAATTAATGCATATTTTTTCCTGTTTCTAGAAAGGACGTCCATTGCATAATGCTTCATTCACAATGAATGATATAGAATTCTTACAAATAATTTATTTTCAAGATTCAGAAAATCAGTAGGTATAAAATGCACATGGGATACCTTATGTGCACATAGAGATTCATTCATATATACAGGCAGCACACTATACATTTCCTAATGTTACAGAGCAAGGAACATTTCGCATGGCAGAGCTTGAATAGAAAAATAAAAGTAGTCTGGAAGATTCTTTCTTCAGGAAACTACAGAAATACTTGCAATCTCTCTCAAAAGCATCTTATGTACCTGAAATCCAAAAAAGCGCTAAGCCTTTCAGAAACCCAGCTGCTCTGACTAAATGGATAATTTGGAGGTATGTTTCAATCAGTTCATAAAAGGGCCACTGAATAGTTTATTCAGCCTTATTATATATACACTATAATGCATCTATTCTTCAAACCAGAGTACAAAATTTATCAGCTGTTCATTAAATTAACTAACTTATATAAGTGAAGCCAATCAAGTTGTGAATTTTCTGTTTGTCTTAAATCCTGTTATGTAAACTTTTCTAGATAATCAGACATCACATATATTGATATTTTTTCCTGTTTGTCTTTTTAACATTTAAACCAGAGAGCCAAGTACAAGATATAGTCACCTTCATCTCACATTTAGTATCAAACAAATGGAATTTAAGATTTTTGAACATTATTCTGGAAAACTCTATTGGCTGCTGCAACTAGAAATGCTAAAATATTATATTTCAAATCCTACTGAAGATGTGGATCCTTGGTACTTTCTGAGTTTGGTTATTTGCCTGAGACATTGTGTTACCCAACTATGTAACATCATCAGTGCCCTGATAATGTTACCTACTTGGGTAATGAAACATCTGCAAACAAACAAGCAGCTCAAACAGCACCAAGGACTCCACTACTGGAACTAATTAAGATGTTTTGATACATTTGGGGCATATCTATAAATGACTATTTTAAAATCAACTACCAGAAATCCAAAAGATTTTTTATTTGACATTTTTAAGTAGATACTTTTTCAAGTTATTATTTAGTTTCACTGATGATATAAGGGGATAAATTCTTGACATTAAAAATAGTCCTTTTAAAAAAGCTTAAGAATAACTTTCCACAATGTCTCCAAATAATGATACAGATTGCAAGTCAGATATCTGTAGTTCTTCTTAAAACTGTTGCATATTAAACGAAACCTATAAACTTTTGGCATGGAAACACTTTACTCCTTCAGCTATTGTACGTTTAAAATCATTGCCATTTTGTAGCATTCAAGTTCGTAAGGAGTCTTCTCTTTAAATTTCACGGATGAAGCAAGCCATAAACTTCATGTTTCCAGCAACTCCACTCAGTATCCTCTTCCTAATATGACAACAAAACAAGAAAAATTAGATTTTCCATATTCAGTCTTAAAAAGATGTAAACTTTTGGCTGTAGCATTGTCTTTTACCTCACAACTATTTGGATTAATGATTTTAATATTCCTTTAGTAAAATTCAGCTGTAACCTTTCCAAAGTATTAAGTTTTTCCCAGAAAAGTGGCAGCCAACAGTCCCCTCACTGAAGGTCCCCTATCCCAGCCTCCACATAAGCTTATCAAATAACACTGTAATTTGATGCATACAGTTATGAGCTTCCCACTATTTTGAAATTAGAATGAGCTAATGCAGCATCTTTTTAGAACAGCGCACTATATAAAAATGAATAGTTTCCTAACCGTGCACTACTCTTAAAAGCTGGATAAGGGAGATATTGCCAGGTCTGAGGAGAACCCAGCATTACTGGGTCTTCTTGAAGTGCCGGATCTGCCCTAACATGCTGGGAGTTTCTGATCCTGGCTTTTCAAATCTTCTGCAAATCAAACCCATTTCTCAACTGTCTTAAGAGGTCCTTTATTTATCACAACATTGTTTTGTAGTATTTTGGAGTGTATTAAGACACATATTCATTCCCAATTAGCCAGACATGCTTAAATACTCATGCAACATATTCTCGTATTTTCTCATTGGTACTGGTGTGTTCACATTTCCCATTTAGGAAACTAATCTTCTATGATTGATAAGGAAGCTCTGATTACTTTGCAAGAAGTACTACATTTTCTTCTGAAGTTTGAAGGTTGCTAATTATCTGAGAAGCAAAAAGTCTAAACATCGCACAGATAATACAGAATATGCCCATAACAAACAGCAAGATAGATAATTATTCTAAAAGTGATTAGTATAAGGTTATGAGTACACTTACCCCTAAATCCTCGGCCACCACCTCTACCTCGTCCTCCTCTGAAGCCTCCACCACCTCCAAAACCTCTACCACCTCCAAAACCTCTACCACCTCCAAAACCTCTACCACCTACAAACAAATAAAAGTAGATGGGTCAAGTGAGACTTGTACAGTATCAAAGTGAGTGAGAATAGCACATAGAAAACAGAAGCCTAAACTAAACAGGTCAACAAATTCATCCGTTAAAGTGTGCAGGGACCATTCATAAGAAATTGTAATAAAATCCTTGCTTAAAAATAATGGAGTTCTTTGTCAGAGATAGCACGAGTCTTTAAAGCATGCAACTGCCTTTTTTTTTCTTTATAAAAGAACTAGGCTGTTCCTAGGATGGGCCAGCTTAGCAGAACTATCCTGCCAGCTATCCAAATAACGTAACTAGGATGACCAACTGGGATTAACAGACAACTTAACCAGGGATTTGTCTTATGTGAAGGCAACTGAAAACAGCACTCTCCTTCCCACTACGGCATTTTACACAACCTATACATGGGGTTTGTTCCTTTTTGCTATGGCTGCTGTATTACTACTATGGAGAATGAGATTTGGGATGCAGTAAATTCAGACTCATCTGTTCAGCCCTGGATAAATTATAGTCTCCTTCTAAATTATTTCACTTTCCTTCACATTTGAAGTTTTGTCTGAATCCAATGAGCAGCCCTAACTGCTTTCAGGACTATAATGTTTGTGATCTTCTAAAAGCAATTTGTCCATTATTGCATATATTTGTTCCCACTGTAAGAAAGAAATCTACCTACCTCCGCCTCGCCCACCTCGCCCTCCTCTTCCACCTCGCCCACCTCTTGGGGCTCCTTTCTCACCAGGAGGCCTTGGCAAAAACCTCTGCAGAGGAAGCAATTTTGCTGGATCGATATAAAACTGAAGGAGGAGATTAGCATTAGACTTTGCCAAACCTTTACTTTTTGCTTAAATGTTACCATTTTCTTGAACCAATATAAAATAATTGCATTTATCAACTGAGATAAACGCAATAAATTAGCCACAAGTAAATCAACCCATAGTACTTTCATGAGCGCTGGACTGCACATCAAGTATGCTTAATCAAAGACAAATTAGATAACACAGTACAATAAACAGGATGCAATTCTTTGGTTTTGCTGGGGGGGGGGAGAATAGATCCACCACTGGGAGGCAAGCAGGAGACTTAAATCATTTCTAACACCCTACCTTTTGCAAAATTCATAACTTTCCTCTTCCTTTTAGAAGGGGATTGTATTTCTTTTAAAAATATTGCTGCAAAATAAGGGCCTGCAATTATAACCCTAATGAAAACCAAAGAAGAGCAAGTACAGATTACTGATCAAAAGTACTCAGATGTTAGCCCCAGGGAATCCAAGAATGACAAAGTGAATCAGAGCAAGCAGCAAAATGCACCACTGAGAATGAGACTGTTTAGTAGTCATAATAGTTATTAATGTAGTAAGTTACTTTTTCTGTGTGCCTCTGGGTATGTTTATGTCTCTGTGTGCCTTTGAATCAGTGCCTGCCACCTGCCTGGACCAATCCATGCAGTTTTCTTAGCAAGATTTTAGAAGTGGCTTGCCATTGCCTCCTTCCTAGGGCTGGGAGAATGACTGGCTCAAGATTACCCAGTTGCTTTGTGCCTAAAATGGGACTACAACTCATGGTCTCTTCAGTTCTAATCTGGTGCCTAATTCAATGCCACAGATCAGACATGTCAAACTCGTGACGTCACGTGATGTTGCGCAACATATCGGGACGGTTTTGCCATTGCCGGCAATGGGGTGGGCGTGGCTCCCGGATGATGCGTCCAGCCCGTTGGCCAGCAGTTTGACACCCCTGCCATAGATATTCAATGAACTAGCAGTTAACAAACCACTACTATTTCATTGTTAAATTTATTTGCCACCCATCTCACCATGGGGTTACTCTAGCCAGCTTACAATAATAAAAAGGGGAAAAATGAAAGGCATATAAACAGAAATAAAATAACAGAACAATAAAATGCACATTGACAAAGGATACATCTTTTTAGAGTTTAGACTCATATTTATGAATATTTAATGGACAGCAAGATTACATATCACAAACGGAACATAAGCAGGACTTACCTTTTGTAGTTTTTTGAAAGATGAAGCTCTCATGTTTTCTGACAGTTTAACTGAAAAGTACTTTCAAAGTGGCTTAAGGAAAACTCTATTAAGATTCCTCACAGATGTCTTTTATCAATTTAAAAGTAAATCCTCAAAGATAATGATGGTCCAATAGATAGAAATCTACAAAAGATCTTCTTAGTCCAGGGGTAGGCAACCTTGGCTCTTTTATGACTCGTGGACTTCAACTCCCAGAATTCCTGAGCCAGCATGGCTCAGCTTGGAAACCTCTCCCTTTCCCCTCAGCACAGCTGGCTCAGGAATTCTAGGAGTTGAAGTCCACAAGTCATAAAAGAGCCAAGGTTGCCTACCCCCGTCTTAGTCCATTCATGACAAGGCACCTCCTTGGACTGATCATTAAAATAAATAATATGAAACAGGAGCAACAAGTGAACAGACAACATGATGCCTTCTAGATAAATTTTAAAAGCTGCATATTTTAAAATCTCCAAACTATAATAGGCATTAGAGTTCAACACGGGGAGATAAACTAGCTGGAATTAGAGCACTCCCTATGTTTTTGCATAAAAATGAAAACACAATAGTACAAACTTAGGGGAGAAGTCCTCCACTTCTCGTGTCCCTCACAGTCCTTAAAGCAAGGGAGAGAGCCTAACTTTCTTCAAGAAGTTCATTAGCCTGCAAGTAATTTCTTATAATTTAAAATGACCAGATGAGGCTGAGATTTTGCATTAGATTCCAAGTGCAGGACAGATTTCTGAGAATTAAATGCATTCAAAAAGGATTTATTTGCCAGTCCCAAAATAAAATGAAAAAAACAACAACCCCATGCTCTATCTCTCTTTCACACACAAACACAACTAGTAATAAAACTGGATATAAGACCAAAGGATTTATTTGCATTGCTAAATAGTTAGATTTTCAAGAAAACATTACAGTTTGTTATATCAAATTCGCAAGATATAGAAAAAAGAAACTCTAGAATCTAAACAGCCAGCAAAATAGTAACTACATACCAATGTACATACCAACTGAAAAGCTGTGTCAATATTAAATACAAAGTGGCAAAGACAACATATATTCCCTTAATTAATGCAAAGGTTCCATATATCACCTTGACTGATCTGGATCAGGTAACTGAGGTCAGTCCAAATTATAGGTTGGCTAGGAGGCAACTAGGAATTCTAATTTCACTGTTATCCAGAAATATAAATGACTATATCCATAAAGTCTGCAGGAATTGAGATCAACCTGAAGAAGACTTACCTTTTTTTTTTTTTTTTT
>NW_015390024.1:19674-44154 GCF_001527695.2 Protobothrops mucrosquamatus
TTCCTCCCATAGACCGGTACGCTCCCACAGAGTGGGTCTCCTCAGGGTGCCGTCGGCCAAACAATGTCGGCTGGCGACCCCCAGGGGGAGGGCCTTCTCTGTGGGTGCCCCCACCCTCTGGAACGAACTACCCCCCGAGATCCGGACGATTCCGGATCTCCTTACTTTCCGCCGCGCCCTCAAGACATGGCTTTTCCAGTAAGCGGGCCTGACCTAGGGAGGATTTTACTTAGGGATGATTTTAAGAATAATTTTAATAGGAATAACAGCTTCTAATATTTGGTTTTTAATTTGGTTTTATAGGGGTCTATATTTTTTGTATTTTGTATTTGTACTTGTTTTAATATGCTGTGCACCGCCCTGAGTCCTACGGGAGAAGGGTGGTATATAAATTAAATTAATAAATAAATAAATTAATAAATAAACTACTTAATAGACAGAATACAGTGGTATAGACGGCTAAAACTGAATGTAACTTTTAGATGTTTTATCTTTTCTTGTATACAAATAAGCAAATTAACTATTTTGTTTACTTTGAATTTAGATGCATTCAAAAGTACACAAAGGATACAAAGTCTCTAAGTTGTCCAAATATTTCATCCACTTTCCCAATCTGTTCTTTGTTTTCTAAATAAACTGGTGCATTGAAATAAGGTACTCTGTTTTCGTCAGTGACACATTTACAAACAATATCATCTTCACAAGGATGCATAAATTCTCCAAGAACTGCAAAGAAGAATAATTAAGAAATCAAGTTATCTAGGTCAGGGTTTTTCAACCAGTGGCACAGGTACCACCTGGCAGGTGGTACGCGACCATCTTAGAAAAGTGGTAGCGGGGAAGGGGAATGAGCTGAATCGGTGGCAGCACCGCACAAGCCTGAGCGAGAGATGGCTGGAGCTGCAGGGCTGTCAGGGCTCAGCAGAAGTGCCAGGATCAGTGCCGCTTTCCAGCTGATCGGCGCTTCTTCGGGACTGTCAGGGCTCAGTGGAAGCACCAGAATCAGCGCCAGGCTCCAGCTGGAGCTCGGCGCTGATCCTGGTGCTTCTGCTGAGCCCTGAAGAAGCACCAATCAGCTGGAATGTTGCAGCATCTCCAGGGTCTTCTGATTTACATTCAGATGCTTGGCAACTGATTCATATTTATGACGGTCACAGTGTCCCAGGGTCATGTGAGGTGACCAAAACCTGCTACAACCACCCAGCAGACGGGGGGGGGGGGAATAAAAACCAAACACCCACCCACCCACTCCCACTGCCAATCCTCAACAGAAATGCTCACAACAATGAAAACCTCGGACAGGAGGAAGAGTGCCGCCGGGTGGGCAGGCAGGTGTCTTGCTCGGCTGTGGCTTGGGGGGAACTTTTTTCAGTGCCATTGTAACTTCGAACAGTCACTAAGCGAACTGTTGTAAGTCGAGGACTACCTGTACTTTATCACTTTTTTCCTTTTTTTTTTTTGGTCATCAAGTTTTTGACACCTTGCTAGGCGACTGGTGGTACTCGGATATTGCCATATCCTAAAAGTGGTACAATGGGTGAAAAAGTTGAAAAGCCCTGATCTAGGTTCTCGCTTCTTCCATTTTCTCTAGTATTCAATATACTTACTAACTACACTTTCTGGAGGTCCTTGGTCATAACCGCCTCTATTAAAGCCACCACGTCCTCCTCCACGTCCAAATCCGCCTCTTCCACCACCTCTTCCTCCTCTATTGAAACCACCACCGCGACCACGGCTGAATCCACCACGATTATTTCCACCTCTCCCTCGAAATGACATGTCTTCTTTCTGTTCAATATGTATAACAAGTCTAAAAGATCAACTGAACTTCCAATCATACATATTAATCAGTATTACCATCAACTTTGTAATACTCCTTAGGCAGCTAGTACATAATATAGTAATTTCAAAGCAAGAAATAATTTAGCTATAAGTAATACTTCAGGTTTATTGCAATCATAGAAAACATGCACTTTTTAAGCACAAGATACAATACTGTTGGCAATCTATCCATTTTTTAAATCCTCTTCGTTTTACAGGTTAGCAAGAACTAATATATAAAATGTCCACCCACCTCTTTTGGTGGCCTGAAATGCTACTTCAAATGTCTGCAGTGAGACTTATCTCTTCTAGTGCGTTGGAATACTGTAGTTCTGGTCCCCACCATACAAAAAAGATGTTGAGACTCTGGAATAAGTGCAGAGAAGTACAACAAAGATTATTAAGGGGCCAGAGAGGCTGAAACATATGATGAATGGTTGCAGGAACTGGGCATGCCTAGCCTAATGAAGAGATGGACAGGTAGGTGACTTGATGGTAGTCTTCCAATATTTGAGAGGTTGTCACAAAGAAGGGAGGGACAACCTATTCTCCAAAGAACCTGAGGGCAAAACAAGTAGTAATGGATGTAAAGTTATCAAAGAGAGATCCAAATTAGACTTAAGGAGAAATTTCCTGACAGTGAGAACAATTAATCAGTGGAACACCTGACTTCAAAAGTTGTGAGTGCTCAAACACTGGAGATTTTAAAGAAGCGATTGGACAGCCATTTGTCCGGAAAAGTATAAGGTCTCCTGCTGGGGCAAGGGGTTGGATTAGAAGATCTCCAGGGTCCCTTCCAACTGGTTTTGTATTCTATCCAACGAAAAATGGGTGGAGCGGACAGCTAAGATAATGCCAAATAGAACTATTTTCTGAACCTCGGAGCCTTATTCTGTACTACCTTTCTTAACCATCTCTCAAAACGCAAATGAAACTGAATAAATACGCAGCCCTGGGTCAAATCAAATTTGGTACTAGGCTAAAAGTCTCTAAGTCACTCGTGAAGAACCCCACTCTGGAAGCCAATACGCAAAAACACAATATTTTTAAAAGTCCAACTCTGCGTACAGGATCGATTCTCTTTTCATTCAATAATTTACTCTCCCAAGTAATGATACATTCTCAACAACAACAAAAAAACCCACACAGGAATATATGTGCGCGCGTGAGTATATCACAGTCAAACACACACACACACACACTTCGATCTACGAAGACACCAAGGAGACTTCGGGAGACCGCAACGCAGAAGCAGCTCCCGCTCTCAGACAGACCTCCCACCCCACAAACCCACGGCTGCTCCCACCTACCCGAAACTTGTCCCCTTTCCCACGTGGCCGCCACTCTTTCTCAAAAGCGACGCCACCGCTCACCTTTGATGATGTCAACAAACTGCGCCAGATGCTTGACCAATCCCAATCCTTCTGTAAAAAGACACCCGCCCAGCAATGATCACGTTTCCGCTTCACAGCATTTAGAATCTCAGTGTTTCTCAACCTTGACAATTTTAAGGCATGTGGACTTCAACTCCCAGAATTCCACAGCCAGCAATGCTGGCTGTGGAATTCTGGGAGTTGAAGTCCACATGCCTTAAAATTGTCAAGGTTGAGAAACACTGATTTAGATATTTTTTTTTACCCACCCGCCCCTGCGTGTGGTGCAAGTAATTTGCAGCCAGCGACAAGCCATGGTTGACGCTGGAGCAAATTCACAGCCCCAACCAGCACTCCGCTAATATTTCTCATGGTTAGTTAAATCTGCCTTTATGATGATGGCTCGGTTGAATTCCTCCCTTTCCTCCTGTTGCACCGTTCTTTCTATAATGATAGTCAAAGAAGACTCATTTTTCCTCTGTTTTACGTGCTGCAGGCCGATCTGAGAAATGTTATTGTTAATTTTCTCAGCATAATAAATTGAAATTTTCCAAGCAGATGAAGATATATAAATGACTTGATTTCTGCATTATGTGAATAACTGCTCCATGCTTCATCAGTTAGTCTTTTCTCGTGCGTAAATTTTACTGTCAGTTATTAATATTTTAGGCTTTACTATTTATTTTTATGTTGTTAGTTTACTGCAGGATAGACAATAGTTTTAGAATTCATTGGTAATCAATTTTATGGGTCTTTTTTATATCTTAAATCTAATTTTAAGTATTAGTTTTAATTCCTAATCTTAATAGAGTGCAGTGCTGTATTATGTATACCTAAATACAGTATGTTACATTTGAACAGCTGGATCTTATTACATGTGGCAGCCTTACCATTCTCAAAATGTTTATGGCTTCTGTTTTCTCCTTTTTTCCCCTCTTTGGCACTAACATAGTAAGCATTAACTTCAACCCCACTTTTTGACATTACTGTCCTTCTGGTACAAATTTCTGATTTGTTCCTTCCAGCATGTGATCAGATCTGTATAAACTATTTCATTCTATATTTTTCTTAAATTCTTATTCCCCCACCCCAAGATTCACTCGTTTATACAAATAATGATCTGTTCATATTCAGCACCTCTTATCACCCTGGTATCCTTCACTATTTATTTCAGTCTTACTCCAATAAATCAAATTTATCATGTTTTTATTCCTTTGCGACGTGAATACTTGAACAGACTCTTGCTTAAACATATTGTAAAGAAGCAAATACTAACCCCAAATGTTGCTCACAAATCTGCCGATTAAATCACTGAAAGGGCATATAAGCACTACCTTATACTAGAGGCCAACTTTTACAATAAACATCAAGCTTTTGTCTAGAATACAACACAAAATCTATTGTATGCAACTGTCTCATAAAATCCTACTTGTTCAGAATCATAAGGTAGAAGCCCATAATTAAGAGATTTAAATAAAAGACTTCATAATAAAAATTTTAAAAAGATTTTTTAAAAAGCAGACTAATTGCAGCTTAATAGTCTACAACCTACACACATTTAAACTGAGGAGAGCTGGTCTTTGCCAGCTGACATGCTCTCCTGGTAGAACATTACAAGCTTTTGTTACTGCTGACAAAGATTTCCTATGGCTATACTTTCTATTGTGGTTGTTGGTTTGTTCCTCCAGTGGGGGAAGGAAAGCAGTATTGAGCAATTTGAAAGATGGCTAGACCCTCCATCAATCATTTCCCTATGCTTGTCAAACTTTGCTCTACCGCATATTAAATATAGGATCTGGTGGTTGGTTGGTTGGTTGATTTTATTCTGGAAACCAGGAAGGGTCCAATTTCCTTAATTTGTCCCATATTAAAACTATGGACAGCACCACTTGGGCAAGCACAAGTAAGGCGAATGTATTTTTGGTAGAGGTTAAGGCAGTGGTTCTTAACCTTTTTAATGCCGCGACCCCCAACCGGTCGTACGTCGAGGACTAAACCGGTCATAAGTCGAGGACTAAACCGGTCATAAGTCGAGGACTACCCAACCGGTCGTAAGTCGAGGACTTTCCCTGCCCGGGAGCGCCGCACATGCATGGTTCCGCCCCCTGCGCTGGCCGAGGCGTAGCTGGCAAGCGGCAGAGACGGAGCAGGCCGACCACCAGCTGGCCCAGCTCAAAGGAGGTAAGGCACCTGCCGGAAAAGGGGGAAAAAAATGGCGGACAGCCTTGCTTGGCGACCCCCGTGAAATGGTTGATCGACCCCAAATGGGGTCGCGACCCATAGGTTGAGAACCGCTGGGTTAAGGCATCAGGCTAGAAAAGAGGAGAGTATGAGTTCAAGTCCCCCCTTAGCCAGCTGTGTAACTTTAGGCCTATCACTGTCTCTCAGCCTATCACAGTGTTGTTCTGGGGAAAATAGGAGGAGGAAGGTGTATTGATTATGTTCGCTAGCTTGAGTTGTTTGTAAAAATAATAAAGATGGAAAGCAAATTAATAAATACATTCAAGGACTGAGGATAACATGTTTAGCCCATAGTTTTCCAGTGTAACTATAGAAATATATCATTAATGATTTACAGCCCACTCTAAATAAACACTTTAAAAAACCTTGCACTGGTAAGAAACCTTTGATATATGCAAATATAAAGTTAATCCATCATCTAAAGCAATTTAACATCAGAGCTGTTTACAGGTAGTTGTTCTTCTGTAGCTGCTTTTCTTTTCTTCCCCCCCCCCCCCCGCCTACCAAGGAATTTGTACCCTTGTCTCAGGTTTATATCTAATTGTAAAGTAATTAGTCTTTCCTCATTAAATTATAGTCCAGCCTCAAAGAAGAAGAATTAGAAGTAGAGAATGGGACAGGTGGGGAAGATATCCATTACGGAACACTGAGAAATTCCTGGTAGACATTGAATATACCTCTAGCATTGATGGGCTAAGGTTTCAAGACCATTGCTGCCTGCCTGGCGTTAGGTAGTCATCGTCAATATGTATTTCCTCCTACTTTGGCATAATAGCCAATTTATTTACTGAAGTGGGTTTTGGTCCACAAGGAGTGCCTCCCTCACCCCCTGGAGCAGCATCCCCCCCAGATATGGCACCCTTTCTCCTGGGCTTCCAAAAAACTTTGAAAACCTACTTTTGGTCCTAGGCTTGGGTTTGATATTTGTTACTTGCTCAATGGTTTTGTTTTGTGGGTTTTGTTCTTAGTCCAGACTATTTATTATCTTTGGCTATTTTTACATTTTTAAAAAATTTTGTACACTGCCCAAAATGCACTGGAGTTGACTAGCCAATAAATTTAAAGAAATAATAACAATGTTAAAATTGGATAATAATAGTTATTTATTAAATTTATGTTCCTCAGCTTCCAGCAGTTCTGGATGCTTTGCATATTGTCTGTTTGTAACCTTCAGTTGGGCGAACCAATGTATCATAGGACAACAGTTTTTGAACCAAGGTACCTCAAATGGGCTAACTTACAGAAGGCGTCCAAAATCCAGGAACCATTACTCCCATGGGATTGAAATTTGGAAAAGATTGCTGCCATAGTCACTAGTCATTACAAATGCTGAAGCTTCCCACAAGACAATGGGGACAGTGGCAGAAAGTCTAAACTCAACCGTGATTCTTATCTCCCTACTAGTTTCCCACAAGCAAAGTCAGTGGGAAAACTGACAGAAAGTTGCAACTCCAAAGCCAGCAGGCAGGTAAGTGGTCAGATGTGGGAGGGAATGAGAAGGTAAGGAGAAGGGAAGCAAGGATCAAGGAGAGTGCATGGTGGTGCAGGTCAGCGTTATGACCCAGGTGGTCAAGGCAAGGAAGGCCTCTAGAGAGTCCTTTATTGCTCTCAATAAATGTTCTAGCAAACGGCCCTCCACCCCATGCTACCCTGAAGGCAGCTACTCTCAGACCCCCAAACAACAGCCCCTGTATTACAAATACAGTCCATAGTAGGAGCACGCTCACAGGGCAAAGTCCAGGATTCCAAGTCCAAATCCACCCGGCTAAGCGAGTCCACAAGGCAGAATAGAGGCACAAGACAACTGGCAGTCCTCAGGACAAAGACAAGATACAAGACAAGAGAAAGTTCTAAAGGCAAAGCAAAGTAAAGTAGTCAAAAGTAGTCCACAAGGCAAGGGCAAGGTCCAAGACAAAAGGCAGAAAGCAGTCCTCAAGGATAGGCAAAGCAAAAGATGAAAAGCAGTCTTCAAAGCAAGGCAAGGCAAAAGGCACTAGTCAAAACTGGGGGAGCGTAAGCCAAAAAAAACAATTGTTTCTGGGAAAGACTAACTCCCCATGGCTTCTCCTTAAGTCATTCCACTCCAGGTGTTTCTTGTGAGGAGGGGTGGGGTGACCTTCTGAGTAGCCTTGAAGCCCTTCTCTGAGTTTGCCTACACTCTGCTTGCTCTCCATGCCCTTGGATTGAGTGGAGGAGGCAGCTGTTCCTCATTAGAGGAGATCTGCTGCCTATCAGCACCACTGCCTGTCAGCAGCCAATCCACCCCTGTGTCTGTGAAGATACTCAGTGGTGGAATTCAGATATGTGAACAACTGGTTCTCTGTGTGGATGCCACCAATTCTGGGTCTTGGCAACAAAAAATGAGCTACCAGTTCTGCTGAATTGGTACGAACCAGCTGAATCCTACCACTGTATGTAGCTCTCTGTCTGCTCAACCATCTCCCCTAATGCCTGAGGGGCCTAGGACAGCATCGTACTCAGCCCCTGGCCTCTCCAAACATGCCAAGGGAGACGTGTCATCCCTGTTGGACAATCCTGGTTCAAAATCCTCCTCCTCCAAACCAGGCTCCAATGGGGCCATGATAGTCAATAAGAGTGTGCGAGTGTGTGACAGAAGATGTGCATGCAATGTACAGAGCAAGTTGAAGAAGATGTAGGTCAGGGAGGGTGTATGAGAGTGTTCTGCAAATCCAGGAGGATGCCAGGGTTGCATGAGTAGCTAGTGCAAGTACAGAAGGTCTGGGAGAGAATGCAGGTGAGGGAAACTTACCTGAGAAACTTGCACCCTTTCCTGCTGTCTTCCCCATTGTCTTTCTTCCTGCAAGTTTCCCACAAGCAAAATCAGTGGGAAAGCCAGCAGGAAGTTTGCAAATGCAAGGCCAGCAGGCAGGTAAGTTGTTGGTGCTGGGTGGGCAAGGGAATGAAATGGTGCATGAGATGGTGTGGTGTGGCAAGGGTTGGTGATGATGTGACGGGGTGCCCAAGAGGTGCAGTGAGGGTCAGGGAGGGTGCATGAGTGACCACATGAGTGCAGCCCTTGGGGAGAGTGTGTGGGTGGGGAAAACTTACCAGAGCAACCTGTGACTTTCCCCAATTGGTTTCCCCACTGATTTTCTCCCTGCAAATTTCCCACACACAAAATCAATGGGGAAGCTAGCAGAAAGTCAGAAATTGCTCCCACTCCCACTGCTTCCCCTCCTCCAATGGTCATTTTATGTATCTGTTTAAGTAAATATTTCTGAAAAGATGACCCAACAGAGCGAAGGTTGTTTAGTGTAAAATCTCAGTACTCTGGACACAGAAATATTTATAAAAGCCAGATTGCAACCAAACCTGTTATTTACATCCCTGTTATGGTTAATAGTGTATGATGACATATTGTGCAATTCTTCCAGGAACCATGGGAAGAATGTACAACTGCTTAGCGAAAAAATGTCTATAGTCTGTGTTTGAAACCTCATAAACAAATGCATATTCATGAGGCTCTTATTGCCAAATAGGTATATAGAGAATTAGAGAGTGAAAGCAGGTTTGGATTTAAATATATTTTTACAGTATTTCAAAAAACTAACAGGCTAAAGTCATTTAAAAAAAAAAAAAAAGGTCTTCCCCCTTCATTAGTCATAATAAACCATGCAATAGGACAAGATCCCAATCTGTGCCTCTAGCTCCAGCTGTGGGATCCAAAGTTACAGAAAATGAAGGAAGGAAGTGATGGGCTGTTTGCCAAAATAAAGCAAGATTATGGCATACACTTGAAAGGAGACCAGGAAGCCTGTAATTGGGGAGTTTGTCTAGCAAGAACAAAGAATGTTTATTCACAGGGAATATGACATGTAAAGCTTGTAATAATTCTGTGTGGTCAAAAAGCTGATAAAAGTAACAAAAGACTTAGGCATCTTGCAAGCTCAGCTAAAAGTTAGGAATAGAGATGGCCTGAAACAGGGGTCTTCAATCTTGGCCCTTTTATGACTTGTGGACTTCAACTCCCAGAATTCCTCAGCCAGCGTGCCTGGCTGAGGAATTCTGGGAGTTGAAGTCCACAAGTCATAAAAGGGCCAGGTTTGAAGACCCCTGGCCTGGAGCAAATATTATGTGTATTAGATAACTCCTGAAGCATTCATTAGCCAAGGCCTAGAGATAGGGACTGCTTGAAACCAATAGAATAATTGTTATATTATTATTGAAATGTTTATTAGATGATATTTCTTATACATCCCACCTCATCCCGCCTTCTGCTTTAGAGAAAATGTATAAAGCTTTATTAATACTGTGGTTCGGGGTTCCTTGACATTTTGGCCAGGATCCGTATTCTTGGAGCGCTTCAATAAAAGAAAACAAAACCTGCACCTTGTGTCTGGTGTTCTTCATCGACCTCAGCACCATGCTCAGATCCGAATTGGAGACAACGGAAGGAAGGAAGGAAGGAAGGAAGGAAGGAAGGAAGGAAGGAAGGAAGGAAGGAAGGAAGGAAGGAAAGGACTGATTGATTTTGTCTTTTAAAATACAAAATTTTTAAACAAAATGCACACACATCTTAATAGATGAAAAACTGAAGGAAATAACAGCTAGACAACTTTAATATTAAAAAGCTTCAGACAATGTGACATTTTCCTGTGTCATTTTATCTTATTTCAAATGAAATATATCAAAGGTCTTTTATTAGTGTTAATATCCTGAAGCAGTTCCTAGCCAATATCTTGTTACTTATTAAACAACGTTTCCTGGGAAATTTGTTGTTACACTATTTGTTTTAATTTTGTAATACGAGAAGGCAAGAAAAAGTAATCTACCCTTTTTCAGCTAGAGGTAGAATAAACTAGATATCTGTGTAAAAAGAAACTCAGCATTGTTTTTATTTGTCTCCACTTCCTTTTCAACTCTTCTTAAAAATTATAAATGTTATAAAATCTTTGCGTTTCTCTCCACTTCCTTTTTACCCTCTGCCTAAAAATGAAATTAATCTTACAACACTGGTTTTAATAGGGTGATCATCAATCTTATACAAGTAGTGCTACACTAATTTGATTTTAATGCAGATAAGAATCTAATTGATTCTAATTACTGCTGCAATCTCTAATCAAATTGCTTGATATTCCATGGTTTCGTAATTTGATTTGTATTTTAGTACTATTCTGCTTTATTTCTTTATCTCCAACATAAGGAAGAACTTATTTGCATTTCTCTCCTTTCTATTTCAAAGATTTGAGCAACTGACCAAACATAACCTTGATATAAACTTACTGTTTATTATGCAAATAACAGCCAATCACGATTTGTGTATTAGGACTGTTCTACAGAGGCACATAAAGGAAGTGCCTGTGTAGAAAACAAAGTGTTGAGGCAGGGTTTCGAGGATTAAGCACAAAATAGTACAAATAAGCGTTTTCTTTATATTACTTTTTATAGCAATCTTTTCTTGTACTTAGGGTGAAACTGAGTAGAAGACCCTTTTCGAAAGAATCAAGAATTCTAGAATCACCACAGTAGAATCACCACTATTATATTTTAAATATTTGTTTATAGTTAAAAATTAAACACAGGTATCTAAGAGAGGATTTGAGACCAAAAATCTGTTCTGGGTGTGCAGTTTTTCTTCATCATGACACAAGGATCAGTTCTTTTGTTTATATTATACCTGTCACATCATGTTTTTGCACAAGGGGTAAGCTTTTATTTTAATTAAATTGTGGTTGAGTAACTTTCCTTGCTATATTTTAAGGTGTATTTTAAGCTGTTAAATAAACTTCCTGTGAAGTATATATTTAAAAACCTTAAGGGAATGAGTTAATTTCATAACTTGTGTTTTCTTTTCTTTTTTTAGCAAAATAGTTACTTGATAGAGGAATGTTTGGAGAACAATTACACAGAGCAATCTTGTGAAAAGGTTTTTTGTCAGCCTTGGCAGACGTGTATAGAAGGAACTTGTCACTGTAAAATACCTTACCAGTGCCCCAGAAATGGCACTTTAGTTTGTTCCACTACCAGAAGGAGCTTCCAAACTTACTGTCAGCTAAAAAGTTATGAATGTCGCCAAAGATCGAGCAAATTTTTGAGCAGAGGCTTGTGTAACCGTGAAGGTAAAAAAAAAAAAGAGACTGTTTTTCCCTTTTTCAGCCATCATTAGTGAGAGGAGACAAGCTTTAAGACTGAAGTACAACATAGAAATATTTTGACAATGATAGATACTTTGAGTAATTCTGTTCAATTTTGGGCCAAATTCTAATGATTGCTATGTATTTCCCCTTCATATGCCTGGTTTTCTTTCATAAATGGCTCAAACAAGAGTAGGATTGTGAGAAGTGGGCTACTAAAAATAAATTGGAGGGATGGAGACTGTCTACTCCAGTGTTTCTCAACCTTGACAATTTTAAGGCATGTGGACTTCAACTCCCAGAATTCCACAGCCAGCAAAGCTGGCTGTGGAATTCTGGGAGTTGAAGTCCACATGCCTTAAAATTGTCAAGGTTGAGAAACACTGGTCTACTCCTTGCAATCAGAAGAAAGTTCTATTAAACTCATATTTTTTTAAAAAATATTCCAGTGGCATTTTTTTTTTACAAATATATATTTGTAGATATTTACATAACAAGTTGTTTTATTGGAGCATTTGTGCATTACCACTATAGATTAGCCAGGTTATAGCTAGTAAAATCGATCTTTGTCTTTTGTAAGGTGCATAAACATAAATATTAATAGACTTTGTTGTGTTTTCTAGCTCGCTTTAATGTTCTCTTCAGTCATAAAAATGCAAGCTCGGAAGGAATTATTCAAGTTGAACTGAGCAACTCAGAGAAATCATTCTTATGTGAGAAAGGATTAACCATCCATGAAGCAAACGTGATCTGCAAACATCTTGGTTTTGCTGAGTAAGATTCTCTAATAGAATAAAATATTTTGTGCTAATAACTTTAAATAAAATACTCTTTAGAGAACAGTAGCTCTATTTTACTTCCAATATCTTCCTTTTTTAAAAAGAAATGAAAATATGTTAGAGCAGCTTTCTCCAATGTGTAGATTTACAAGTATCATTACAAAATCACAATCTATTGATAATGTCATCTATGAATAAAATTTCAGTCTGTTCACTTCAAGTAGCATCAGCAACCTTGGTGGGGCCAAGAGCCTCATTCAGTCTCGTGTAATGCAGTGAGGCCAATACTCAAAAGCTGGAATGGGCAGGAAAAAAATAGACGGGCCAGAGCAAAAATGTGTGATTAAATTCATGTATAATCTAACACTTGAATGAATAAATATTTTATAGCAATCATATAGCTGCTTCTTTATGGCCAGAAGAACATGAAGTTTTTAAAAAGAGGACAGCACTTATTTTACTTGATAGAAAATTATTTTTTTCCTCAAATAATTCACTATGGGTGGATGAGGAAGAGGTGATTTTCTATTGCTGATTATAGAATAAACTATTAACCAAAAAATAAAATCCTGAAGAAGATAGCTCACTGTTACAGAGTCCTTGGTGCACTATGAACTTGATTATTTGTTGGCAAACATTCCATTACCCAGAATGCTGAAATATGAGCATTTGAATACGTTTGATTTGATTTGATTTTTTGCTGAATTGTACAGAGGAGCTGATGGCAAAGAATCTGTTGAGCCAGATGAAGACCAGAATTCACATGAATGCCTTAAAGCAACTTGTAGAGGGACAGAGACGAGTCTAGCTGAGTGTGGTTTAAAGAAAATGCGTTTGACCATTGGGAAGTTGGCTAAGGTGATATGCCATACAGAACAAAGAGGTTGGTAAAATGTATATTATAAATAACTAGCCAATTCTGATATTATAATTAGAAGTTAGAGACAAAAGAAATATGCAACAAAATATAATGCAAAATGCTGGTTTTTAGTGTTCCAGCCAGGCATATCCACTTTTAATCTGTTGCCTTGATTTTGTTATTCTCCTGTCAAGAGACAAACAGCATTCTGTAGCCACTGCAATGATCTGGCCTTAGTAGGTTTTTTTGTGAATGGATGTGACTGAATCCTAATTGATTCAATTAGAAGAGGGCATTAAGGTCATTGAGTTCAATCCTCTCTTCTGTCGTAGAAGCCAAAATGAATACCCTGAAAGATATCTCTCTAGTGTTCACTTAAATTCCTATGAATGAAGAGAAGTTACTATCTCCTTCATTCATTCATCAATGATTCCATTGTCAAACTGCTCTTGCTATCAGAATTTTCTCCCCTAAAATTCAGCTGATGCTTTCCAGAGGCGTTACTATAGGTTGTCCTCGACTTACGACCACAATTGAGCCCAAAATTTCTGTTGCTAAGTGAGACATTTGTTAAGAGTTTTGCCCCATTTTATGACTTTTCTTGCCATAGTTATTAAGTAAATCACTGCAGTTCTTAAGTTAGTAATATGGTTGTTAAGTGAATCTGGATTCCCCATTGACAAGGGGCAAGACTTGTCAGAAGATTGCAAAAGATGATCACATGACCCCAGAACATTGCAATCATCATAAATATGAGTCAGTTGCCAAGTGTCTGAATTTTGACCACATAACCATGGAGATGCTGCAACAGTCATATGTCACGTTTTTCAGAACAGTTGTAACTGAAAAATGGTCACAAGTCACTTTTTTCAGTGCCGTTGTAACTTCGAATGGTCACTAAATGAACTGTTGTAAGTTGAGGACTACCGGTAACTGAGGGTAATGGGACCTATCTATATTCCAGCAGATTTGGAAGGCAACATGGAGTAATCCGATGCAGCTATTTTATTTTTCACACCATTATTAACAAACTATTGCTTTTTTATCCAACTTGTCAGACTGTAGCCCCAGAGAATTCCGCTGTGTCAATGGGAAATGTATCTCTTCAACTAAAACATGTGATGGACTTAATGACTGTGGTGATTTAAGTGATGAATTATGTTGCAAAGGTATGCTCCTTTCCTTCATATATCTGTTCTATATAAACATATGTATTCGTAGTATAGTACTTGGTATAACTTTTAAGGAGCCCTTACTTATTATATACTCAATTATTTCTTTTCCAATAGCCTGCAAAAGGAAAACTTTCCATTGTAACTCAGATGTGTGTATTCCAAGCAGCTCTGTATGTAATAATGAATTGGACTGCCTAACAGGAGAAGATGAACTCAATTGTAAGCATTGCTTTCTAAAATTATCTATGGCTAGGTTAAAACAGTAATTTCCCCCATGAATATAAGCATTTTAATAAATTTCAGATATCACGTTAGAATCAGCTATTATTGCTATTTAAAATTAGCATACAATAGAGGTTTTTGTACAGCTAGCTAGATTCCAGTTGGGTGAATATGATAAGCACACAATATAATAATAATAATAATAATAATAATAATAATAATAATAATAATAATAATAATAATAATAATAATAATAATAATAATAATAATAATAATAATAATAATAATAATAATAATAGTTGGAAGGGACCTTGGAGGTCATCGAGTCCAACCCCCTACTCAGGCAGGAAACCCTATACCATTTTGGACAAATGGCTGTCCAGTTTCTTCTTAAAAACTTCCAGTGTTGGCACATTCACCACTTCTGGAGGCAGGTTGTTCCACTGGTTAATTGTTCTAACTGTCAGGAAGTTTCTCCTTAGTTCTAGGTTGCTTCTCTCCTTGATTAGTTTTCATCCATTGCTTCTTGTCCTGCCTTCAGGCGCTTTGGAGAATAGCTTGACTCCCTCTTCTTTGTGGCAACCCCTGAGATATTGGAATACTGCTACCATGCCCCCCCCTCGTCCTTCTCTTCATTAAAAAGACATACCCAATTCCAGCAACCGTTCCTGATGATCTGATAATCTGATTTACAACAGGGATTTCAATCTAGATTGGTTGAAGAGTTGAATGAGATCAAGGGGCAATACTTTCGCTTTGAAGCCTTCCTTCTTGGATTTATGCATTTTCTTAAAAGAAGGAGTGAATCAAGTGAAATGGCTGGAGCTAGTTGATTTCAAAACTTTGTATGGTCAGGAATGTGAGAACTGCTGAACTGATTTCAAAAAATTCCTTTCCACAATGGGATAGACTTATATCACAAACTGGCAGGAACCACCTTACATTTTCCCAACTGACAGTGACAAAGTATATTTTGTCACTGACAAGGCAGGATTATTGTTGGATCCTTGGTATTGTCTGAGTTTGGTTGTTTTTCTGTAGATGTTTCATTACCTGTTCTGTAAAACGACAGCAGGAAAAAAAAACAATCTCAGAAAACGGTTCAGTCCTAAACAATATATGTATATTCTCTACTAAGGAATGTAGGATGTAGAGGTAGTCCTTGACTTACAACAGTTCATTTAGTGACCGTTCAAAGTTACAATCACACTGAAAAAAGTGACTTATGACCATTTTCACACTTACGACCATTGCAGTATCCCCAGGGTCACACGATCAAAATTCAGATGCTTTGCAACTGACTCATATCTATGGCTGCAGTGTCCCAGGATCATGTGACTACCTTTTGTAACTTTCTGACAAGGAAAGTCAATGGGAGAGCCAGATTCACTTGACAACTGTGTTACTAACTTAACAACTGCAGTGATCCACTTAACAACTGTGGCAAGAAAAGTTGTAAAATTGGGCAAACCTCACTTGACAAATGTCACACATAGCTACAAAATTTTGGGGCTCAGTTGTGGTCGTAAGTCAAGGACTACCTGTATATTGTATTTTTGGAAGAATGCTATCACAGTGGGCATCCACTAGTTTTCTTTTTGTCCTCCAAATAGGTCCCAAGGGAAGGACAAGGCACAGGTAAAAGTCAGTGGAGTATCCACTAATGAAGTGAGTGGATCAGATAAACCTCATAGTTTAGCAATTCCAAATCTCTGATTTATACAAGCAACTTCTTGATCTTGGTATCTTACATTCAAAGAGCTTAACTTCTCAAGGGCAATGGTGGCTGAAAGTATGCAGAACTGATCAAGAAAACCTAACAAAGATTTCTTTGTTTAGAGAAACCTAATTACAGAAGGCTGGTATATTATTCATTTTAATATGACTCACACAGGATTTTACTTGGAATGAATACAATCACATTCTTTTTTTTTTAAAGTGAGTTTTGTGGGCCTAATTATTGCAAGTGGGTTGAAACAAACTGGCTCACTTCACATCATAGTTTGCATATGTGATTTTGTATAAAATTGCACTTTTTAAATTTTAAATCATTTTTTGTATTCATGTATATTTTCAATAGGTAATAAAACTGGAAGAAGTAAAAAAGGTAAAATTCTTTGTATGTTTTTTCTCTATTTATTCTAATCTTAAATGGGATTGTCTCTTATCATCCCAGCTCTTTTCTGGAAACCACTTAATAGGGGTGGAAGTTGTCTGACTTTTTGTCTGAGGTAATAATTCCACTGAATAATTTTAATAAGCTCTATCTGTGTCCTTGGAAATCTTGATTTGAAAGGGAGCTTAAAAAGACATAAAATAAACTTCATATGCAATAATTAGAAAAATAAGAGTTTAAACAAGGACTTTTATATATGGGCTGCAATTGTCTGGATGACAATTAATAGCAGTCAATGACTTTATTTTTTTAGCATCTATGAATATAATAACACAATGGAGATTTTTGCATTAGGTTTCAAGGTTTATATTCTTTTTATACTATAAAAATAACTCCATGAATTTTGTTCTATACAGTTCATCTTTTATTAATGTCATACTGAATATTAATTGTATAATAATTTTCTTTGACTACCTTTCAAGATCTTATTTTTGACACTATACTTAGGTGTTAAATAAGATTTAAAAGGCAAATAATAAGAATTTCAGCTAAATGTTAACTGTCCCAAAGGTACTTTTTCAAGAAGCAACTGGACTTTCTTGTTTTTCTTTGAAGATGTTTCGCTTTTCATCCAAGAAGCTTCTTCAGCTCTGACTGGATGGTGGGGAATGGAAGGATTAATATTCCTTGCAGACAGCTGGTCATTTGCATTCTTTTAGAGCAGGGGTGTCAAGCTTCTGGCCCGTGGGCCGGTTGCATCATACGGAGGCCGTGCCCACCCCAGCTCTGGCAATGCAAAAAAACTCACGATACGTCACGACACGTCACGCAACGTGGCGAGTTTGACACCGGTGTTTTAGAGAGTTGTTGAGGCCACTTGGAGGTTTATCTGTGTCCTTCTTGGATGAGAAGCGAAACATCTTCAAAGAAAAACAAGAAAGTCCAGTTGCCTCTTGAAAAAGCTCCTTTCAGACAACCGTGACCTGGATGATTGGAAATCTCCATAGCCATATAAATGTTAACTATTATTTTACTTCAGTAGAAACAGAAGGAAGAAAAAGAAGCAACAAAGATAAATTTGGCTATTGATAAAAGTAAATGTAGGCTTTAAAGATAATATCTCCTTACTAATACCATTATTCTGTAATTTTGTGCTCTTTCATTGTCTGCTTCATAAGATAAATTGGGAGATGGTATTTATGCTTCCTTTGTTTTAAAGGTGAACACATCAATTGCTAGGCAGAAGCAGGTCTGAATTGAGTCTATGTGCTCTACTGTTCATCTTGGACTCTTAGGCTGTATGGCTGAATGTGATTAACCATTGTAGAATCAAAGCACCTGTAATGCTGAAAACCAATAGGGGCTCGAAGGAGGTATTGACATTCTACACAAGGAGATATTTAATTATGTGATACTCTACTGCAGAGGTGTCAAACTCGCAACAACATGACGTGTCGCAACGTATCGCGACTTTTTTCCCATTGCCGGCAATGAGGTGGGCGTGGTTTCGGCATGATGCATCTGGCCCATGGGCCGGCAGTTTGACATCCCTGCTCTACCAACAATCCTACCAACAATCTGCAGCATATGATACTCTGTTGTAGTCATAATCCATTAATTTACTTTTATATTTTTTAAAAACAGATATTATGTGCATGTGGAGACCAATTCTAATTATTAAGCATCAAAAAGCTCTTAAAAGCCACATAAATGGGACAGTCTAATGTTAACAAGTAATTGTTCAACTAAAGTAATTTATATATATTCTCTACTGGGAAAATTTCTTTTACAATACTTTCAAATTAATTGGGTTTTTTTATTTTCTTGCAGGAGACTCAAATCAAGTTATAGAGTCCGTGGATGAAGGTAAATGTGTAGATAAATTAGCATAAAACCTGATACTTTAAAAGCAATCTTCTGTATTTTCACATTTTTAAATTCTGAGGATGTGACAATGTCCCAGTAAGGTTGGATACAACAGTTGGAGTAAAGCAATTTACTAAACTGAAATATCATCCATTTTTAAAGTAGCTCTGAACAGAACTCTAATTTTACAGTTATTAGAATTTTACCATATTGATTTTCAGTGGACATCTGGGATAACTCTCTAAAATTAAGACAATTGTAGAAGTAGTTAAGATTAAATCTTTCATAATAAAGGCTTTAAAGAACCTTAGTGTATGAGTATTATGACACTGTTTATGTTTTATTAAAGAAAGAAAAAGGACAAAGACTTTATTGCCTGTAATATCCTGTGGCATTACAAATCACACAGTTACTCGTCGGAAGAGAGTCATAGGTGGATTTACTGCAAAACCGGTAAATGCAAAGGATGGCAATTGGTTAAACTATAACACTGATAAAAATACATACATAGTGTACTAACTGGGTGCAATACAGGTAGGCCTGAATTACAACTGTTCATTTAGCGAACATTTGAAATTACAACAGTGATGAAAAAGTGATTTAGGACTCTTTTTCACATTTACTACTCTTGCAGCATCCTCATGGTTATGTGATCAAAATTTGGATGTTGGCAACTGACATGTTTTATGATGGTTGCAGTATCCTGGAGTCATGTGATCACTTTTTGCAACCTTAAAAGCAAAGTCAATGGGGAAGCCAGATTCACTTACCAATCATTGTACTAACTCAGTGGTTCTCAACCTGTGGATCGGGACCCCATTTGGGGTCGATCGACAATTTCACGGGGGTTGCCAAGCAAGGCTGTCCGCCATTTTTTTTGTCCACCATTTTTTCCCCTTTTCCGGCGGGTGCCTTACCTCCCTTGGGCTGGGCCAGCTGGTGGTCGGCCTGCTCCGTCTCTGCCGCTTGCCAGCTACACCTCGGCCGGCGCAAGGGGCGGAACCACGCATGTGCGGCGCTCCCGGGCAGGGAAAGTCCTCGACGTACGACCGGTTGGGTAGTCCTTGACTTACGACCGGTTTAGTCCTCGACTTACAACCGGTTTAGTCCTCGACTTACGACCGGTTGGGGTCGCAGCATTAAAAAGGTTGAGAACCACTGTACTAACTTAACAACTGCAGCAAAATACTTAACAACTGTGGCAAGAAAAGTCGTAAAAGGGGGCAAAAGTCACTCACTGTCTTGCTTAGCAAGGGACATTTTGGGCTCAGTTGTGGTCATAAAAGTGCTTTGGTAGTGCCTCAGAAGTCCACAAGTCATTGAGTGCTTTGGTAGTGCCTCGGAAGTGAATAAAGGGTAAAAATCTGGAGAATATAATGAGAAGTTAATTTTCATGTTATAGTTTCAATCTTTATGTCCCTGCTTTCTTATTTCTCCCTTCTCTCTTTCTCTAGCTGTAAGATACAGAGCCAGAATGGACAGCACAAGTAAAATTAATGTTCTGTAGTATTTGGAGAATTGCTATTTATTCTACACATTTTGCTGAGTCTGTAGATTAAATAAATCCACTAATGGATAAAAGAAGAGCTTGCTGGGTATATATGTAAATTTTTTATCGAAAACTGTTCTGGTTTTTAAAAGTGCAATATCTGTAACAATCCAGATAGTTACCGTACACTGATTTTCTTCAGCCTCTTTCCCTTTTTTTAATAGCATGACTTTCCCTGGCAAGTGGCCATTAGAGGCGAAGGGCAAACAATGAACTGTGGTGGGGTGTACATTGGAGGCTGTTGGATTTTGACCGCTGCACACTGCGTTCGGTAGGAGACCTTTGGTATTGTTATAATTCCTTAAAGTTCTAAATTAAGCTGATTGGGACTTTCTTGTAACGACGACTAAAGAAAAACAGAACTTCAGATAAAATCTTATATTATAACCATAACAGCCCAACTATTTTTAGTTTTGAAAGTTTTCTTAATAAATCTATTCAAAGTTATTTACTTAGTTCTGGAAATATAATAACAGAGTATCAAATTCTGCTTGTAATATATGTCTGCGAGGAAGAAGGTATGGCTGTTAGTATTTGATTTGCCTTGTAGATCTACCTCCAAGGTCTTCTTTTGGATTATGTAGAGTGGTGGTTGAATGTGGGACAGAGATAAGAAAGCCATTTCAAAGTTCAATATATAGTGCTTGTGGGATTAGACAAATAGAGACATAGACATAGGTGCTTGTGTTTAAAGTATCTGCTGGCTCAGGAATTCTGGGAGTTGAAGTCCACATGTCATAAAAGTGCTTTGGTAGCGCCTCAGAAGTTCACAAGTCATTGAGTGCTTTGGTAGTGTCTCAGGAATGACTAAATACAGATTTTCTAATGAATGTTAGAAATATCTATATCTATGAAACTGAAAGAGTTAAGATTATTCACACCATTAACTTGACTCCTTTGCTTTGTTCAGGAATCCAAATTAATTACTCCTAACAGAAGGCCATGTAGCCTCCACTTGAATACATTCAGCAAAGGCTCACCACAACTTTGACTAATTGAATCTACCATTAAAGTATTCCTATTGTGGGGGATTTTCTCTAATGTTTATTAAGAATCTGCCTTCCTATCAATTGGGTAAATGTGTCTCTAAAAGTGGAAAATTATATAAAACATTTTGGTTCTTAACTCAAAATCTAATTAGAGCCAAATTTACTTTTCTATTAAGTTATATTTTAATCAATATTTCTCTTCCTCTCTGTTTTTTTCTTTTTGCTAGGAGGAGCCGTCTCCATGTTTATAAGATTTGGACTGGGGTAGTAGACTCAATAAAGTTCAATAGCAGGGTAGAAACATTTTCTTTAAAGGACATGATAATACATGAACACTATAATTCCAAAACATATCAAAATGATATTGCCTTGCTGGAGATGAAAACGAAAAATGAGGGGACTCCATGTTCTCCACCTGATACCGTGCCAGTGTGCATTCCCTGGTCACAATATATGTTCGGAGGTGGTCATCAGTGTAAAGTTTCTGGCTGGGGACTTGATGAAGGTAATTAATGCTTACTATTTGGTGAGATTATAAAAATGTTTTCTTCAGAGCGAATATACACATACTCTAGCACCTATTGAAGCTCCAGTGGCTGTCGGTTCCATTTGATGATGGAAAGCAAAGGAGGTCCCTTTTATTTATAATGTTGTAATTGTTGATTGGCAATCATCCAGTTTGATATAAGATGGGTGGCTAGATAAATGTTTTCAATAAATAAAATTTGCTAGGTACAGGTAGTCCTCACTTAACATCTGGCCACTGTTTGAAGTTATGACAGACACCCCCTCCCCCCAAAGCCTTGCTCAATAGTACCTTGCTCAATAGTAGTAACTGTGAGAGGGACCTCGGAGTCCTAGTGGACAATCACTTAAATATGAGCCAGCAGTGTGCTGCAGCTGCCAAAAAAGCCAACACAGTGCTAGGCTGCATTAACAGAGGGATAGAATTAAGATCACGTGAAGTGTTAATACCACTTTACAATGCCTTGGTAAGGCCACACTTGGAACCCTGCATCCAGTTTTGGTCACCAGGATGTAAAAAAGATGTTGAGACTCTAGAAAGAGTACAGAGAAGAGCAACAAAGATAATTAGGGGACTGGAGGCTAAAGCATATAAGGAAAGGTTGATGGAATTGGGTATGCCTAGTTTAATGAAGAGAAGGACAAGGGGGGACATGATAGCAGTGTTCCAATATCTCAGGGGCTGCCACAAAGAAGAGGGAGTCAAGCTATTCTCCAAAGCGCCTGAAGGCAGGACTAGAAGCAATGGATAGAAACTAACCAAAGAGAGAAGCAACCTAGAACTAAGGAGAAACTTCCTGACGGTTAGAACAATTAACCAGTGGAACAACCTGCCTCCAGAAGCAGTGAATGCGCCAACACTGGAAGTTTTTAAGAAGAAACTGGACAGCCATTTGTCCGAAATGGTATAGGGTTTCCTGCCTGAGCAGGGGGTTGGACTAGATGACCTCCAAGGTCCCTTCCAACTTTATCATTATTATTGTTGTTGTTGTTGTTGTTGTTGTTGTTATTGTTATTATTATTATTATTATTATTATTATTATTATCCTTTGCCCTTACAACCTGCAGTACGGATGCTGTAGCAGCTGCCCAGCCTCTCTCCCCACATCTCACCCTGCCGGGTCCCTCCAGCCTTGGGCCTGTCTGTGCCCCATTTATTTTCTGAAGATCTTTGGACCTCATGTTGGGGTAGGAGGGCAGGCCACTTGTCCCTGGGATGTTTGGCTGCCTCCCAGAAGAGACCTCCAATTTCAGCATTCCCATAATTCTTTACAGGCATGTCAAAATGGCACCCATTTCCCAGAGACTGCCATGTGGCCCAGGGACAGACAATACTGTTCTGTTTTCCTAATGCAGTCTGCACAGAGCTGAGGAAAGAGCCAGAGCTATGGAGATCTTCAAACTATAAGTGCGCAATGGATGACAGGGCTTTGGGGAGGAGGCCAAAGGCATGCAGCAACCTGGTGAAGAGGGGGAATATCTGCAAGGACCTGGTGTGGGGGAAAGCAGGTCCAAGAACTGTGGGGACCCTGATAAGTGGAGAGTGGAACATGGGGTATCTCAAGAGGTATGGCAGACCTCGACTCACCCCTGAAGCATCCCACACTCCATTTAACGGCCCACATGGTCTTTCAACGACTGCATTAGGGAGAGCAGAGGGTCGCTGAGACTGTCTCGCTGAACGGCCAATACCACAAGGAAAAAAATGTGCAAAAATGCAGTATTCTTAAATAGGATGAAAAAATGCACTGTGATGTATATATTTTGAAAAAAGACATACATTATTGTTTTTTTTAAAAAATGTAATTATTATTTGCCACAAAAAGAATTGGCTCAATTGAGTCAATTTGAATTTGACAACCTCTTGGAAATCATTTTATAATTAAGATTTATCTGACTCTTCTCTCATTTCTTGTTTAGGATCCACAAGACAATATATTCTTAAATGGGGTTATGTTACTCTAATGGATAACTGTTCAGAAATCTACAAGAATCGGTATTTCAAAGGAATGGAATGTGCCGGTGAGCATGAAATATATCATTCTTACCTCTATTCTGACATCAATACCTGAGCTGGTAGATAGAAATGGATCATCAAATGTTGGGCTCAATGAAAATTTCAATATTAAATATATCATCCCAATCTAGAATGCATTCCTTTCCAGCCATCACAAATCAATTATGGATAGGTAGTTAAAACGTATGTCTTGTTTTGAGAAAGAATTTCATTGGCAACATCTGTTCAGCTCTGGGCACACTAGTTTATTATATGCACTTTGGGTTTTCTTCCTGATTGACATTGTTTTAATTCAGTATTAAAAGCTAGTATAGAATAAAGGTTTGCATATTGAACTAGGGATTTGGGAGATCTGAGTTCAGGTTTACCTCAGTCATAAAAGCTTAATGCTGACATTGAATCAATTACTATCACTTCAATCACAATATCTCAATACCTCACAGGATGGTTGGTTGTAGTAAAAATGGGACAAGGAATCCTGTGTATATTCCTTGAACTCCTGGAGGAAAGACAAGATGTAAATCTCAAAAAATAATAAAATAAAGTAAAGTAAAATAATAATAATAATATGAGTGATAACAATAATTTAACTGAATGAATTACAAACACTTTAGATTAAAAGTCATAGCATACAAGTAATATACTGCATATATAGTAATACATTTTCAGTGAATGACCAGCAAATATCATGTGAACTTCTGCTTTAAAATATAAAATGAAGAATGTTCATAGGCAACTCTTTTTGTTTTTCTTATTTCAGGTACTGATGATGGTTCTGTAGATGCCTGTAAAGGTGATTCAGGAGGACCTTTGGTTTGTTTTGACCATAACAATGTGGGATATCTTTGGGGTG
>NW_015390024.1:44340-49379 GCF_001527695.2 Protobothrops mucrosquamatus
AATAACAATAGTTTCTATACAATTTGAAATTTTGTTTTGTCTTATTGTTTGTGCCTTTGAGTCAGTCTTCTCCTGGCAGCTGCCTGATCCCTCCACTTTTGGTAAGATTTCAGAAATGGTTTGCCATTGCCTCCTTCCTAGGGGCTAAAGAAGAGTTGACTGGTCCCAGGAAAGCCAGATGGCTTTGTGTCTAAGGCAGTTTGGAGCCTGATGCTTTAACCACTATACTAAATTGGAAATGATAGAATTATTTGAAACATCTTCCTAAGTAGATATATATATATATATAAGTATATTTTAAGCCTGTGAAAATCTCTAGTAAAAGCATACTTCAATATGGATTATGCCCTAGAAGAAGAGCTCTAGTGACTTGTAAAATTTTACATTTATGGCTTTAAAACCTTGCTGCTTTTTAGAAACATCTGCTCTGTTTTGATGTATTCACTTTGTATATTCAAATAAAAAATGATGCATGCAACAAGCAATAAGTTTCTCGTTAGTTTTGTATTAAGATCCACTAACTATGCATGGTAGTGATATAATAAAATTGCAACGATAAATAAAGATACATCCTAGAATATAAACATAGAATGTAAACATGCTGTTATATAAACAATATAAACATAAATATAAACTACTATATACTGTTCTCCAAACCATTTAAATCCAGGATGTGATGAAGGTGAAACATATCAAACTGCACAGATTTCTTACAAAAATGCATTGCACATTATAGACAGCTTTTCACATTTTAGAAACATGGAATGGCCACTTTCGGCATAGACTGAAAAACACGTTTGCCATTATTTACTTATGAGGCATCATAATTTGGTAGTATCTGCTGAAAAAGATTAAGAGCCCTGGACATGTAGCTTCAGGTGAAAGCAGCTTATTTACTTTCAAGACAGCAAAGACAATGTTTCTCTCTTCTCTTTCTTATTTAAAATGGCAGAGAACCCAAAGTGATTTATACACATTTCTAGGGCAGCCGAATGTAATTGAACCACAAAACAAAAAGGAGCTTGACAGGATTAGGATGTTTTTTCTTTCAAAGGTGGAAGTGCTAATAACTACAAGGTTAACAATGCTGGAGGCATTGTTGTGGTTAGCAAAAGATTAAGGCAACTTCAGAAGAGATAAAAATTGGAAAACAGCATTAGTTTAAGAAAACTTTGTAGGGGAAGGGAAGGGAAGATGCTCAGGTATCCACTGAGGTGAGGAATCTGACAGCTGTCCAAAAGAATTATAGGCATATGGTGGAGATGAGTGAGTCACTGCTGAAGAGAATGGAATTGGCAATCTGCAACCAAGACATGATATCAAGGGAAGTGTGTTCTTTCCCAGGTGCAAAAATGTAGGATGTGAAAAAGAGATCGACCTCACTAATCAAACCTAAAATGTAATAATGCGGATAATTCACCATCCAATGGATTCATTCAATATATGCTCCTTAATTGAATTATGTGTACATGAAGGAAGGTATACAGTGGGATAGCTAAGGCTCTGTCTTCAGCCCAGTTCTCTCTTTGGCTGCACCAATGGAAGTATAATGTCAACATCATGGAAAGTTATTGTTTCTCTATGTGCTGGTCAGACTACACTTAGAATATCATGTCTGGTTTTGTTCTACACAAGGATGCTGAGAAAATGGGAAGAGTGTAAAGAAGAGCAATAATGATGGTTAGGGCATGGAGGATGAATTCTATTGAAGAATAGCAAAAGAAGAACCTAAAAAAGAGAAAGCTAAAGAGAAACATGACAGTCTTTCATTACTAATAGTCATCAGGAAGAGTGCATGAATTTATTCTTAATAGTACCTAAAGTTAGGACAAGAACTCCTATGTTGAAACTGTAAAAAATAGGATGCAGATTCAAAATAAGGAGGCATTTCCTGAGAACTATTAAGCAGTGAAACTTTTAGAGTTGTTAGTGCTCCATCACTGGAGATTTTTTTTAAGGCATTGTCTAAGAACATGTCCAAAGAAAGAATACCAAGGCAGTGAAAGGATTGACAACCAAATCTTACAAGGAAGGTGAAAAGACCTAGGCTTGTAGAAGGGAAGACTGAAAGGGAACATGATGGCTATCTTCACTGGTAGTCACATTGTAGAAGCTTAGGACTTATTCCCACTTGCTCCAGCAGATAAGAACTAATGAGATGAAACCTTAGGGATGTAGATATACATTATACATTTAAAGGAATTTATTGTAGCAAAAACTTTTAGTGAAATAGACTACCACATGGAATGGATGCTTTCCCTTCACTGGAGATTTTCAAGCATAGGCTAAATCAGGGGTCTTCAAACTTGGCCTTTTTAAGACTTGTGGACTTCAACTCCCAGAATTCCTCAGCCAGCGTGCCTGCTGAGGAATCCTGGGAGTTGAAGTCCACAAGTCATAAAAGTTTGAAGACCCGTGGACTAGATATTGGGCCTTTGACAGGGCGGTTGGCAGTTCAAGACTTAAGTACCATATGACGGAATGAGCTTCCATTATTTGCCTCAGCTCCTGCCAACCTAGCAGTTCAAAAGCATACAAATGCAAGTAGATAAATAGGTACCACTTTGGTGGGAAGGTAACAGTGTTCCATGCACTTTTGGTGTATAGTCATGCCGGCTACATGACAACAGAAGCATCTTCAGGCAACGCTGGCTCTTCAGCTGTGAATCAGAGATAAGCATTGACCCCTAGATCAGGACACAACTGGCAGGGAAAACCTTTACCTTTAGAGAATCTTGCAGTACAGCAGACTGGCCTTGATGACCTCTATGAAAGATGACTTCCATCTCTATGATTCAATAATTCCTGTCTAGGCAGGGAATTGGATCAAAAGATTCAGAGGTTTTTTTCTGTTCCTATGATGTTATGAAATAAGCACAGAATACTAGTCAGACATGCCACGGTTGAATACTCAGTTTATTATTTCAAAAAATATCATCCTCTTTAATAAAAATAAGGTAACTATGCACAAATAGAAATATTTCATAAAAATAAAGTCCATGTATATTTTATCATGATATGCTACAATAGAAATGAAAGTGAAATTATGTGCAGTTCCAGGTATTTAAAAAAATAAACTATGGTTGACAATTTCAGTCTCTCCCATCAGTTATCTGTTCTATAGTAATGATGAAACTTTTTTATTTCTTCCATACGATCATGTCTGATTCTTGGATACTGCCTGAACAAGTTCTTGCAGTTTTCTTAACAAGATTTTTCATTCCTAGGACTGAGATAAAGTGACTGGCCCAAGGTCACCCTCCTAATTTCACCTCAGGCACAAAGCCAGCTTGGGGACCTTGAGCTAATCAGCCCTAGGAACCAGGCAATGTCAAATCACTTCTGAAAAGCCTTGTCAAGAAAACTGCAGGGACTTTTCTGAGCAGTTTCAGAGAATTGGACACAACCGAATTGGGGGGGGGGGAAGGAAAAAGCAGACAGTAATGGGAAGGGATGGATGAGGGGGGAAAAGAAAAAAAAATGCTTGCTGGAATCAATACTTTCAGACTGTTCTTTAAATTACAACACCCAGAAATTCAACCAATATGGCCAGAAGTTAGCTAATTAAATTGACCTATACAAGCCGGGTGATCTCAGCCCAGATGAATGTTTATGGCTTCATGTGTAGGTGACCCCATGAGAGTCAACCTGCGACACTGAAAAAGCATCGCCTTTTAGAAATTAGCAAGCTAAGGAAAAGTGCCAATAAAAAGGAAGAAAGCTTTTTAAAGTAGATTTAAAAAAGCCTTCTCCCTCCATTCTATTGTACCTCCACCTAAGAAAAACAAGTAGGGGAGTTATTGACACTACAAAATGCTCCCTCAAGTGGAAATTGTACGAGTTCCGTGTTAGTCTATGGTAGTAAAAAAAAAAAAAAGTTTGCAGCACATTTCCAACTAGTAAATTGTATCAAAACACAGTCTAAGCATTTCGTGAGCCTCACCTCACACTTTATCAACACATCTGATGCAATTTGTTGGTTGGAAAAGGTGCTACAGACTAATGTGTTGCCCTCAAATGAAGGAGTGGCATGCACAAAAGTTTCACAGAACAGAACAGAATAACAGAATTGGAAGGGACCTTGGAGGTCTTCTAGTCCAACCCCATACTCAGGCAGGAAACCCTATACTATTTCAGACAAGTGGTTGTCCAATCTCTTGTTAAAAACTTCCAGTGTTGGAGCATTCACAACTTCTGGAGACAGGTTGTTCCACTAATTGTTTTAACTGTCAGGAAATTTCTCCTTCGTTCTAGGTTGCTTCTCTCCTTGATGAATTTCCATCCAGTGCTTCCATTGAACCCACTGGGGACCGAGAGTCTTCCCGCAAGGGATCACCTGGGAGGCTTCGTACTTCTTTGAGATTATCATAATATAATAAGCTGTCCCTTCAAGTCAGTTTTGAGTGTAAATCACACTGGAAAGTTTTGAATGCCAGAGAAAACGGCTTCTGTCTCTTTAAGGCCCTTGGAGGAAATCTGTGCTAAACCACTTCTGGGATAATTGAAGCGCCCGCTCGGCCTGACTCTTTGCGCCACGACTTCTTCCTTTGCTTCCCAAAGGATTGGCAACGCCCCCACCTTTTTCCCCCCCTTCCGCCCAGAAAGGGGCTGGCGCTGGGCGATCTGGCGGTGTTGCGGAAGCAGGTACCGAAAGCATTTTGCGGCATGGTGGATGTTTTCCAGCCTCGGCTGATTGTAGGTGCCAGGATTCTGCGCGGCCGCTATCCGCGTGGGTGAGGGGCAGCTACTGGGGCGGCGTGCCCGGAATGAGCTGCCAGTTAGCATTTGGAGAGATCCAGCCTTCGCCTTTCCCGGAACTTTTCGAAGGCTGCTGTGCCCCGAGTTCCAGAACCCACGGCGTTCATGCGTGGGAATTCTAGAACTCCGGCCCGCGGGCGTTCGGAGATGCCGGTAAGGCGAGCGGTCTTGTTGCCGCTGCTCGTGACCGGGGCCTTATTCGCCATGCTGCTAGAGCCGGGCCGATGCCACGAGCCCGAAACTCCGGATTGGAGGATGACATTGAAGACCATCAGAAACGG
>NW_015390025.1:0-8450 GCF_001527695.2 Protobothrops mucrosquamatus
TTTTTTTAAAAAATCAATTGAGACAAGTAGGGTATACACTGTTTTGAGATGTCTGTGGACCGGGAAACTATGAATTCTTACGAGAAATATTTTTCAAGCCTTTTGCGACGACTCTTAAAGAAACAACGCATCAGTTTGAAAAGGAGCGAATTCATTTTCCGCTGGGGAAAAATCAGGATTTTTCATCTCGGCTATTCTTCTTTCTCATCCTTTTTTTTTTTTCCCTTTCTTTTAGGGATCAACATTACTGTTGCGTGCTGCCGTTCTGAAGACAGAGGCAAGGCAAACTGTGAGTGTGTTACTTTGCTGTGCGTGTTTGGTCTAAATGTTTTTAATTGTGTTGCTGGGTCAGCCTTTCCCACCTGGCGCCTCCAGGAGCTGTGAGACCACAAATTCCATTATTTCTATCCTCTGACCTTATTGAACTTCAAGCACGGGAAGTCCTTGGGTTACGACAGCAATTGGGAACAGGATTTCTACCACTAAACGACAAAGTTGTCAAGCTTGACATCACGTGACTGCGTGGCAATTCCACCTGTCCCAGTTGCCATCATTAAGCAAGGACCTTGCATCACCGTGACCTCCGATTTCCTGTCGGCTTCCCCAATGATGTTGCGTGTGAAAGGTTGGCGGGGAACATTCGAAATTGTGACCACAAGACATTGGGATGGCCAGAATTCCAAGGGTTTGTTGTAAATACCATTTGTACCATTTGTAACTTTTTAACAGTCACTGAATGAAAGCGGTATTAATACCTCGCGTGATCTTGATTCTGTGCCTGGGTTGTATAAACAGAGGCATGGAATCAAGATCACGCGGGGTATTAGTACCGCTTTATAAAACCCCAGTAAGACCACAGCTGGAATACTGCAGCCAATTTTGGTTACCACATCACAAAAAAGATGTTGAGACAGGGGGTACCTTGCTCAATAGTAGTAACTGTGAGAGGGATCTCGGAGTCCTAGTGGACAATCCCTTAAACAGGAGCCAGCCGTGTGCTGCAGCTGTCAAAAAGGCCAACACAGTGCTGGGCTGCATTAACAGAGGGATAGAATCAAGATCACGTGAAGTATTAATACCACTTTACAAGGCCTTGGTAAGGCCACACTTGGAATACTGCATCTAGTTTTGGTTACCATGATGTAAAAAACATGTTGAGACTCTAGAAAGAGTGCAGAGAAGAGCAACAAAGATGATCAGGGGACTGGAAGCTAAAACATATAAGGAATGGCTGCTGGAATTGGGGATGTCCAGTTTAATGAAGAGAAGGACGAGGGGGGACATGATAGCGGCCTTCCAGTATCTAAGGGGCTGCCCCAAAGAAGAGGGAGTCAAGCTCTTCTCCAAAGCCCCTGAAGGCAGGAGAAGAAGCAACAGGTGGAAACTAACCAAGGAGAGAAGCAACCTAGAACTAAGGAGAAACTTCCTGACAGTGAGAACAATTAACCAGTGGAACCACCTGCCTCCAGAAGCGGTGAATGCTCACACACTGGAAGTTTTTAAGAAGAGACTGGACAGCCCTTTGTCTGAAGTGGTATAGGTTTTCCTGCCTGAGCAGGGGGTTGTACTAAATGACCTCCAAGGTCCCTTCCAACTTTATTATTATTATTATTATTATTATTATTATTATTATTATTATTATTATTATTATCATCATCATCATCATCATCATCATCATCATCATCATCATTATCATTATTAAGGCCTGAAGACCAACACTGGAAGTTTTTAAGAAGAGACTGGACAGCCATTTGTCCGAAATGGTGTAGGCAGGGCTTCCTGCCTGAGCAGGGGGGTTGGACTAGATGACCTCCAAGGTCCCTTCCAACTTTATTATTATTATTATTATCTGCAACAAGAATGCTTGAGGTTGCCCCATTGAATGACACCGCCTTCCCACTGTTTTGCCTTTCAAAGCAAATCTGCTTTCCTGGTTTAACTACAAAGAGGAGATGGGCTTGTTAAGAGTTTTTGAAGCAGCCTTTTCTGAGCATAAGCAGTGTTCCCAGAATAACTCTTGGGGTTTTTTTGTTTTGTTTTTTGAGTACGATGCCTTTCTTTCCATTGTAAAGAGCGACGGGTAATCTGAAGCGTTTGCTGCGTCTTTGCAGAAGGGAAGCAAAGAAAGAAGATGAAAGGAAGGAAGGAAGGAGAACCTGCGTGAAGCATCTTTGCCGAATTCCCCAGCTAGCGTAGGAATTAAGCCGCTGAAGCTGTAGCACGAGAGACATCGATAAGGATAGGTTTCTGTCCGTCGTGAGCCTGCAGGCCGCATTCTGGGGGCAACGAGGGAAGAAATAGGAGGGGGAAGAAAGGAGTAAGGAAGCCTTGCTGGACATAGACACTATTTGAAACACACTGCTCCCCAAATTGACCCGGGTCATCGGTTCACTAGTATTTCTTGCCACGAAACTTTTCAGAAAGAGGCCATGTGAAAGACAAAAGTCGGTCTCCAAGCAGTGCGTTTTATTAGTCAGAGGGAGGGAGGGGAAGAGAGAGAGAGAGAAAGGGAGAGAGAGAGAAAGAGAAAGAGAGAGAAAGAAAGAAAGAGAGAGAAAGGGATAGAAAGAGGGAGAGAAAGAGGGAGAGAGAAAGAGGGAAAGAGAAAGAAAGAGAAAGGGAGAGAGAAAGGGAGAGAAAGGGAGAGAGAAAGAGAAAGAAGGAGAAAGAGAAAGGGAGAGAAAGAGAAAGAGAGAGAGAAAGAGGGAGAGAAAGAGAAAGAGGGAAAGAGAAAGAGAAAGGGAGATAGAAAGAGGGAGAGAAAGGAAGAGAGAAAGAAAGAGAGGGAGAAAGAGAAAGGGAGAGAAAGAAAGAAAGAGAGAGAAAGAGAGGGAGAGAAAGAGAGAGAGAGAAAGAGAGAGAGAAAGAGAGAGTGAGGGAGAGAGAGAGAGAGAGAGAGAGACTAATGGCAAACTGACTTCTCCAAGGATGCTAAAGGAAGCCTTCTTAGGGCGCAGTGTGCACCTCCAAAGTGGTTGTCGATAGGATCAGCGGTTAAAGACGTGTTGTGCTCCGCAGCTGGAAAACCGACATCCCGGGTTTGAGATCCGAGCGCCGCCCAACGGGGTGAGCTCCCGTTCCTTGCTGCAGCTCCTGCCCACCTGAACAGTTGGAAAGCATGCAAGTTGCGAGTAGATTAATAGGTACCACTTTGGAGGGAAGGTAACGGCGCCTTTGGTGTACAGCCCTGCAGCCCACACGACCACGGAAAACACCTTCGGGCAATGCTGGCTCCCTTGCCCAAGATACGGAGCTGAGCGCTGCCTCCTAGATTTGGACATGACCGGGCAGGGAACTTTAACCTTTAATACAGGTAGTCTTTGTCTTATGACCGGCTGCTTAGCGACCTTTCGACGTTATGACAGACCTTCCCCGGAGTACTTACGACCCAATGTTGAGGTTCTGGTGGCCGTACCCCCCCTCCAGGCCACATGAGCGCATGTAAGCCACATTTAGGCCTGCATTTATGGCTGTTTGCAGCATCCTGCAGTCGCAGGACCGTGTTTTAGGACGCTTTTGCCGAAAGCCAGCATTTCCTTGCGGTTTTCTGCAAAACCGTCTCGTAGCAAACAGTGGGCTCCCTTAACGGCTGCCGCATTCACTTCATGACCGCCGTAAATAAAGATGGTAAAACTCTGGTCAGTCTCCCCATCACACCATGATGGTGTGTGATTACTGTCATGACTTACGACCATGATGGGCAGGCTTTGTTACGGTCACATGTCGAGGATGACCTGTGCCTCTGCACGCCGACCTTCGTTTTCGTCAAAATATCGCTGTAACGAGAACCTTCTGCTGCTTTCAGCCTCCCTGTGGAAGAGGCTCTGAGGCATTGTGAGGCTTCAGAACCGGTCCCTTTGAAAAACTTTGCCCCCCCCCCCCCCAGTTTCAATGGGAGGAAAAGCTTTTAGGTGGGATGAGTGCACTTCTCTTCTTCACAGTAGCCGTGGTAGCCTCGGCCTCGTAACCTGCCTCCCGTCTGAGGAGGCTGGAGTTGCGTCTCAGGATAAAATGCCCGTTTCTATCAGTGCAAGCTGTTGCCTCTCTCTCCCTCTCTCCCATTTTCTCTCCCTCTCTCCCTCTCCCGCTCTCCCTCCCTCTCTCCTCACTCTCTCCCTCTCTTTCCCTCTCTCTCTCCCTGTCTCCCGCTTTTTCTCTGTCCCTCCCCTCTCCCTCTCTCCCTCTCTTCCTCCTTTTCTCCCCCTCTCCCTCTCTTTCCCTCTCTCTCCCTCTCTCCCTGTCTTCGGCTTTCTCCCTCCTCCCCTCTCCCTCTCTACTGCTCTCTCTCTCTCCCTCCCTCTCTCCCTCTCTTTTCCTCGCTCTCTTCCTCCCTCTCTCCCTCTCTTTCCCTCTCTCTCCCTGTCTCCCGCTTTCTCTCTGTCTCTCCCTCCCTCTCTCCCTCTCTCTTCCTCCCTCTCTCCCCCTCTCCCTCTCTCTTTCCCTCTCTCTCCCTCTCTCCCTGTCTTCGGCTTTCTCTCTCCCTCCTCCCCTCTCCCTCTCTCCCGCTCTCTCTCTCCCTCCCTCTCTCCCTCTCTTTTCCTCGCTCTCTTCCTCCCTCTCTCCCCCTCTCCCTCTCTTTCCCTCTCTCTCTCCCTCTCTCCCGCTTTCTCTCTGTCTCTCTCTCCCTCCCTCCCCCTTTCTCTTCCACTCTCCCTCCCTCCCTCTCTCCCTCTTTCCCCGCTCTCTCCCTCTTCTCCTTTCCCTCTCCCCCCTCTCCCTCTCTCCCACTCCCTCTCTCACCTTCTCTCTCTCTCCCTCCCTCCCACTCTCCCTCTCTCCTCTCTGGGGAAAAACTGAAAAGCTGAAAAATCGGAGGCTGACCAGTTCAGGGGGCTCAGAAGTAGCCCCCCCATCCCAGCAGGGCTCCTCCCTTCGCTCCGTCTGAGGAGCAGGCATGAGACGCAGCAGGAGGCCAGATTATCCTTGATTCGCTTCCTTTTGAAAAATGCAGTCGTTTTTTTTTACGGTCTCTTTTTTAGCGATGTTGTACACTGTCCTCGTGGCAGCGTCCATTCAGCCAGAGAGCCACCACAGAGAGAGAGAGAGAAAAGGGGGTTATTTTATTGAGGGGATCCTTGAACGAGAGGTAGAAGATTTTAGACATGTGAATTTAGGGCCCCTTTCAAAACTTCTACTGTATTTATAGTAAGAGAATCTGGGCAATTTCTCCAGGAGAAGATGGCATTTTCCAAGCACCTATTGACAGACTGAGCGCCATTTGGTCTAGCGGTTAAGGCGTCAGCCTAGAAACCGGGAGAAGGAGAGTTCTAGTCCTTCCTTGGACATGAAATCTGGCTGGGTAACTTTGAGGAGTTGGTGAGTTCTAGTCCCGCCTTAGGCATGAAAGCTGACGGGGTGATTTTGCACCAGTCACTGGGAGACGGTGAGTTCTAGCCCTTCCTTGGAGTACAGACTTAAAAAATTCCAAAATTTGGAAATATCCATTCCATTTATTCGCTCACCTTCGGAGGTGCAAAAAATACCTATATGCAGAAATGGCCTCTGGCTGCAAAACAGCCATTCAGATGGCTATTCTCGTCGGGAAAAATAAAACCCTCAGCCAAAATGATGATTATGTCTCCTTTCTGCGTTAATTGGGCTGCTTTTCGGGTTGTTGTTTTTTTTACCTTTTCTGGGTGTGTGGTTTTAATTAATTTAATTAATTGTGAGGAGAATTAACCAGTGGAACAGAAGTTGTCTTCAGAAATCGTGGGTGCTCCATTCCTGGAGGTTTTTAAGAAGAGACTGGACAGTCACTTGTCTGAGATGGTATAGGGCAGTGGTGGGGAACCTATGGCACGGGTGCCAGAGGCGGCACTCAGAGCCCTCTCTGTGGGCACGCATACTGTCGCCCCAGTCCTAGGCCTTCAGCTGGGTTTTATAAAACCTTTTCGCTTTAGGCCTCCTCCGGCGTGTGTAAAAAAAAAAGGTTCAACCAATCAGTCAATTTCAACTTCTCATGGGAAAAAAAAAAGATCTCGCGAAGTTGGAATTGATTAATTGAACTTTTAATCTCACCCAGTCTGCCATTACCAGCGTAGCCACGCCCACCCAATGGGCCACACCCCCCCAATTGACCACACACACACAATGGGCCATGCCCACCCGACCATACATAAGTGGGTTTTGGGTTGCAGTTTGGGCACTCGTTCTCTAAAAGGTTTGCCATCACTGGTATAGATTCTTCTGCTCTAGCAGGGGGCTGGACTAGAAAATCTCCAAGGTCCCTTCCAGATTCTATTCTATTCTATTCTATTCTATTCTATTCTATTCTATTCTATTCTATTCTATTCTATTCTATATTTCATTCCATTCCATTCCATTGAATGCGCCAACACTGGAAGTTTTTAAGAAGAGACTGGACAGTCATTTGTCCGAAATGGTATAGGGTTTCCTGCCTGAGCAGGGGGTTGGACTAGATGACCTCCAAGGTATCTTCCAACTTTATCATCATCATCATCATCATCATCATCATCATCATCATCATCATCATCATCATCATCATCATCCTCCTCCTCCTCCTCCTCCTCCTCCTATTCTATTCTATTCTATTCTATATTCTATTCTACTCTATATTCTACTCTATATTCTATATTCTATTCTATATTCTATCCTATCCTATCCTACTCTATTCTATATTCCATTTCATTCTATATTCAATTCTACTCTATATTCTATTCTATTCTATTCTATTCTATTCTATTCTCTGTTCTATATTCTATTCTATATTGCATTCTATTCTATTTTCTATTCCATTCCATTGTATTCTGATTTAAAAATAGCAGCACCCCTAGAGTGCAACAAGTCTCTGCCTCTCAGTCCTCCCTCAATCTTTCTTCTGGCGCCTGCCAGAAGCTGCCACTGGAGCCACATCCAGTTAATTCCCAGCCAAGGTCATTTTCCTCCGCAGAGCAACCTGGTATGAGCAGCTGGGAAAAATCCCCTCTGCTGGCAGTAGATTCTTTTCTCCTCGGTGCCAGCTCTCGTAGGAGAAATGTTAAAAGGGAGGGAGGAAAACAAGAGCTTATCTCTGCAAAATGTGGTGCTGGGAGGTCCCTTAACTATAAAGAGAAATAACTCCCATAGTTAGGAGCGAGAAGAAGGAGAGGGAGGGAAGGAAGGAAAGAAAAGAGAAAGATGAGGAAAGAAATGAAGTGCTTGAGGCATCAGGAAACCTTTGTGTAGCCCAGAGGTAGACAACTTTGGCTCTTTTATGACTCGTGGACTTCAACTCCCAGAATTCCTCAGCCAGCATGGGGGAACCATGGCCCCCTTTATGACTGGTGGACTTCAACTCCCAGAATTCCTGAGCTAGCCATGCTGAGGGGAAAGGGAGAGGTTTCCAAACTGAGCCAGGCTGGCTCAGGAATTCTGGGAGTTGAAGTCCACCAGTCATAAAAGAGCCAAACTTGCCTACCTCTGGTCTAGACTCTAGGCCTAGGGTAGGGGACTTCAAACTTGGCTCTTTTATGACTCGTGGATTTCAATTCCCAGAATTCCTGAGCCAGCCATGCTGAGGGGAAAGGGAGAGGTTTCCAAGCTGAGCCGTGCTGGCTCAGGAATTCTGGGAATTGAAGTCCACGAGTCATGAAAGGGCCAAAGTTTCCCTCATGCTGGCTCAGGAATTCTGGGAGTTGAAGTCCACAAGTCATAAAAGAGCCAAGGTTGCCTACCCCTGGTCTACAACAAGGTTATCCTTGGCAACTTGAAGACCTTTGGACTTCAACTCCCAGAATTCTACAGTCAGCATGGCTGGCTGAGGAATTTTGGGAGTTGAAGTCCACAAGTTTTAAAACTGCCAAAGTTGGACACACCCCTGGCCTAGAACAATTTCACTAGAGGGACCAATTGTTCGACTAATACTTATGTGCATTTCCAGGGGGAAAAAAATTTGGTTCATGAAAAATAAGATTTTGGCAGTTGGACTGCCTTTAGCACGGATAATAATAATAATAATAATAATAATAATAATAATAATAATAATAATAATAATAATAAAGTTGGAAGGGACCTTCGAGGTCATCTAGTCCAACCCCCTGCTCAGGCAGGAAACCCTACACCATTCCAGACAAATGACTGTCCAGTCTCTTCTTAAAAACTTCCAGTGTTGGAGCATTCACCGCTTCTGGAGGCAGGTTGTTCCACTGGTTAATTGTTCTCACTGTCAGGAAGTTTCTCCTTAGTTCCAGGTTGCTTCTCTCCTTGATTAGTTTCCACCCGTTGCTTCTTGTCCTGCCTTCAGGGGCTTTGAAGAATAGCTTGACTCCCTCTTCTTTATGGCAGCCCCTGAGATACTGGAAGGCTGCTATCATGAATGCGCCAACACTGGAAGTTTTTAAGAAGAAACTGGACAGCCATTTGTCCGAAATGGTATAGGGTTTCCTGCCGGAGGTTGGACTAGACGACCTCTGAGGTCCCTTCCAACTTTATCATTATTATTATTATTATTA
>NW_015390025.1:10456-16821 GCF_001527695.2 Protobothrops mucrosquamatus
AGAATAGCTTGACTCCCTCTTCTTTATGGCAGCCCCTGAGATACTGGAAGGCTGCTATCATGAATGCGCCAACACTGGAAGTTTTTAAGAAGAAACTGGACAGCCATTTGTCCGAAATGGTATAGGGTTTCCTGCCGGAGGTTGGACTAGACGACCTCTGAGGTCCCTTCCAACTTTATCATTATTATTATTATTATTATTATTATTATTATTATTATTATTATTATTATTATTATTATTATTATTATTATTATTATTATTATTATTATTATTATTATTATTATTATTATTATTATTATGTCCCCCCTCGTCCTTTTCTTCATTAAACTGGACAAACCCAATTCCAGCAACCATTCCTTATATGTTTTAGCCTCCAGCCCCATGATCATCTTTGTTCCTCTTCTCTGCACTCTTTCTAGAGTCTCAGCATCTTTTTTACATCGTGGTGACCAAAACTGGATGCCGCATCCCAATAATAATCTTCCAATAATCTCTGCCTTCTTAAGAATTCTCACATTTCATTTTGTGACGGGCTGAAAGCCAACCTCCTTGTTCCTCTTTGTACAGCGGTTTGCAGGGCCCGGCCTAAGAAAGGGAAGGCGGTTGAAGCAGCAGAGAAAGGGGGGGAAGAAAAACAAGAGTTTTTCAAGAGTCTGGAGGAGGGGAAGGAGTGACTCACTGGCGTGCAGGGAGGGTGGGTGGGTGGAGGGGAGCAAATGAAAGAGAATTGGAGGTGGCCAGAGCTGAGCTAGGTGTGGAGAAGCCAAAATGCGTGGGAAGGAGAGACGAGTGGAAGAAGAGCATGAAGAAAAAGCTATTCAGACGGGCGGAGAGATTTCCCCCCGAGCAGATGCAATGCTAAGAAAAAAAATCTCCTACTGGGTGAGGAGGGTCTAGATGTGGGTGGGAGCACACACAGTACACACACAAACACACCATCTGGGCTGGTGAAGGGGAAGGATCTGCACTGGCTGCAGCCAGGATCCATCTGGCCACAGTTGCTCCATGGATATGTCTCCGAGATATTTGCAGGTGTGATGTTGTGTAGTCCGGAGTCACAGGAGGTGGGGGGGGACTTCTTCCCCAGAAGAAGGGGAGCTTGGAATGTCTGGTAGGCAGGAAGAGAGCAAGGACAGGGCCTCCCTAGCAATTCACCAAGTAGGTCAGTGTTTCTCAACCTTGACCATTTTAAGGCATGTGGACTTCAACTCCCAGAATTCCACAGCCAGCGTTGCTGGCTGTGGAATTCTGGGAGTTGAAGTCCACATGCCTTAAAATAGTCAAGGTTGAGAAACACTGAAGTAGGTCTATAGTTATGGCAGATAGCTGTTTCAGTCTAGCACAAGGGTAGGCAACCTGGGCTCTTTTATGACTGGTGGACTTCAACTCCCAGAATTCCTGAGCCAGCATGGGGGAATTATGGCCCCTTCATGACTCGTGGACTTCAACTCCCAGAATTCCTGAGCCAGCCTGGCTCAGCTTGGAAACCTCTCCCTTTCCCCTCAGCATGGCTGGCTCAGGAATTCTGGGAGTTGAAGTCCACGAGTCATGAAGAAGCTATAGTTCCCCCCATGCTGGCTCAGGAATTCTGGGAGTTGAAGTCCACCAGTCATAAAAGAGCCAAGGTTGCCTGCCCTGCCCAAATGCCTGAATTTTGATCATGTGACCGTGAGGAAAAATATTTAAATATTTAAACCAGGGGTCTTCAAACTTGGCCCTTTTATGACTGGTAGACTTCAACTCCCAGAATTACTGAGCCAGCATGGAGGAACTATGGCCCCCTCATGACTGGTGGACTTCAACTCCCAGAATTCCTGAGCCAGCATGGAGGAACTATGGCCCCCTCATGACTGGTGGACTTCAACTCCCAGAATTCCTGAGCCAGCACGGCTCAGCTTGGAAACCTCCCTTTCCCCTCAGCATGGCTGGCTCAGGAATTCTGGGAGTTGAAGTCCACTGGCTGGCTGCTGGCTAGAAATATTAAAGGTTCCAGATCCAACATACCTCAAGGAATAGATTCTTGAAGGCTTAACTAAACCATCACTGTGGTTTACAAATGGCCGTTTCCCAAACAGATGTCGCCAAATCTCGGAGTCCTAGTGGACAATCCCTTAAACAGGAGCCAGCCGTGTGCTGCAGCTGCCAAAAAGGCCAACACAGTGCTGGGCTGCATTAACAGAGGGATAGAATCAAGATCACACAAAGTATTAATACCACTTTACAAGGCCTTGGTAAGGCCACACTTGGAATACTGCATCCAGTTTTGGTCACCACGATGTAAAAAAGATGTTGAGACTCTAGAACAGACATGTCAAACTCGCGACGTCGCGTGACGTATCGGAGCTTTTTCACCAGTCGGCAATGGGGTGGGCGCGGCTCCGGTATGATGAAACCGGCCCGCGGGCCGGCAGTTTGATACCCCTGCTCTAGAAAGAGTGCAGAGAAGAACAACAAAGATGATCAGGGAACTGGAGGCTAAAACATATAAGGAATGGTTGCTGGAATTGGGTCTGTCTAGTTTAACGAAGAGAAGGACGAGTGGGGACAGGATAGCAGTCTTCCAGTATCTCAGGGGCTGCCCCAAAGAAGAGGGAGTCAAGCCATTCTCCAAAGCTCCTGAAGGCAGGACAAGAAGCAACGGATGGAAACTAATCAAGGAGAGAAGCAACCTGGAACTAAGGAGAAACTTCCTGACAGTTAGAACAATTAACCAGTGGAACAACCTGCCTCCAGAAGCGGTGAATGCTCCAACACTGGAAGTTTTTAAGAGCAGACTGGACAGCCATTTGTCTGAAATGGTATAGGGTTTCCTGCCTGAGCAGGGGGTTGGACTCGATGACCTCCAAGGTCCCTTCCAACTTTATTATTATTATTATTATTATAAACCCGGGCACTAACCATCTTACAGTTTCATACAGTGTGGGATACCAGCTTTGGTTTCCTCTGTCTTTCCAGTTAAAAAAAAAATTGGGACTTGCAATTCCGGTACGTCTGAATCTCAAATACAATTTGAAGGAGGCTTCCTACAAAATAAGTTACCCCCTTCCCAGACACTGCTGTCTGTTCTTTGACCAAAGAGCCTAATTTCTTTGGCAAGAAAAGAGGGCGTCCTGCAAACGACATGCAGGAACCCAACAAATGTTTTTTATTTTTATTTTATTTTATTTTTTTTGTTACAGTTCATAATGAGGAGTTGTGAACCACTCTCCTTTCCACGCTAGAAATTTAGATTTTAATACTTGGTTCTCTGGGCCGGAAGTCTTTAAATAACCCTCTTTTGAGCTGCACAGTCCAGCATTTTGGGCAGAGAAATTGGTTGGATCATTTGTTTTCCAAAGTTTGTGCTGTTTTTTTTTAGGGGAAGAAGAAAATTTTCCAACCGTTTGTCATAGGCAGGACTCTTTCTTAAGCAGGAACACCGGACGGAAAAGGCCCGGGGGATAAATTGTTCTCCTAATATCTTCCCTGGAGAGGTAATAAAAAAGCTGAGGAAGCTACAAGCAGTTGGAGAGAAGCCAAGGCCGAGAAAGACAGCTCATTCATCCATAGCCCTTCGTTGGCCACCTTGTCACTAAGTGAATACAAGGACACCATGCCCCCCCTCGCCTGCCCAGGAGGATTTCACCAACATTTGTGGTAATAAATAAATCCGTTTGCAACGGATGGAAACTCATCAAGGAGAGAAGCAAGCTAGAATAAGGAGAAACTTCCTAACAGTGAGGACGATTAGCCAGGGGAACAACCTGCCTCCAGAAGTTGTGGCTGGAAGTTTTTAAGAGACTGGACAGCCACTTGTATGGAGTGGTATAAGTTCTCCTACTTGAGCAGGGGGTTGGACTAGATGACCTCCAAGGTCCCTTCCAACTCTATTGGTATATGTTCTCTTTCGTTAGGTGACCAGTGATAAGATACCAAAGCTGCTGCTGCTGCAGGTCCTTCCCTCCCCTCCTCTCCTTTTATCTCCCTTCCCCTTTCCCCCACTTTTTAATCTTTTCTTCCCCTTTTCCTTTCTCTTCCCTTTCTCCTTCTCCTTTTCTTTTCCCTTCCCCTTTCCCTTCTCCTTCTTTCTCCTTCTCCTCCTCCTCCTCCTCCCGTTCTCCTCCTCCTTCTCCTTCCCCTTCCCCTTTTCCTCCTTAATAATAATAATAATAAAGTTGGAAGGGACCTTGGAGGTCATCTAGTCCAACCCCCTGCTCAGGCAGGAAACCCTACACCATTTCGGACAAATGGCTGCCCAGTCTCTTCTTGAAAACTTCCAGTGTTGGAGCATTCACCGCTTCTGGAGGCAGGTTGTTCCACTGGTTAATTGTCCTCACTGTCAGGAAGTTTCTCCTTAGTTCCAGGTTGCTTCTCTCCTTGGTCAGTTTCCATCTGTTGCTTCTTGACTCCCTCTTCTTTGGGGCAGCCCCTGAGATACTGGAACTCTGCTATCATGTCCCCCCTCGTCCTTCTCTTCATTAAACTAGACAGACCCAATTCCAGCAGCCGTTCCTTCTATGTTTTAGCCTCCAGTCCCCTGATCATCTTTGTTGCTCTTCTCTGCACTCTTTCTAGAGTCTCAACATCTTTTTTACATTGTAGTGACCAAAACTGGATGCAGGATTCCACGTATGGCCTTACCAAGGCCTTATAAAGTGGTATTAACCCTTCATATGATCTTGATTCTATCTTCTTCCCCTCCTCCTCCTTCCCCTTCCCCTTTCCTTCTCTTTCTCCTTTCCCCTTCCCCTTCTCCTGGTCTCCTTTCTAAATCACATTCAGGCAGAGGAGAAGTAAAACATCCCCCTCCCCGCCACTTTTCTGCAGAGCCTGGGTGGGTTCTCAGAGGGAGGAAGAGCCAGCTGTGTCCAAATGCAAGTGGGGTGGGGGAGTGGGAGAGGCTACGGAAAACATCCTGGCCTCCGAAGCCAGGAGGGGAAGGGCCGGAGGAAGCAGGCTTTGAGGTCATCTCTCTTCTGGGGGGGGGTTGTTGTTTATGCTTGTCTTCCATGCCTCAAGAGTCTCTTCGGGGGCTGCAGGGACTAGCTTAGAACTGGGTGGTGGGAGAGGAAGTTAATCCTGTTCCAGCAGTGTGCTGACCAGGGAACTGAAGGCCACACATGCTTAAAATTGGCCAAGGTCGAGAGACGCAGGCCTGGGGGTGGTCCCCGTTTCCCCCCTCCCCAAACATCTGCCCTACCTGGGATGCCCTCCCTCCGGCGCATGACTAAAAGCCGAAACAGCTGCCTGGGAGAACTGGCAGAGCTGCAATTAATGCATGCACCGCATGTACCCCCAGGGGAGTGCAAAGGTCTAGTCCAGGGGTAGGCAACCTTGGCTCTTTTATGACTCGTGGACTTCAACTCCCAGAATTCCTCAGCCAGCGTGCGGGAACTATGGCTCCCTCATGACTTCTGGACTTCAACTCCCAGAATTCCTGAGCCAGCCACGCTGAGGGGAAAGGGAGAGGTTTCCAAGCTGAGCCATGTGGCTCAGGAATTCTGGGAGTTGAAGTCCACGAGTCATGAAGGGGCCATAGTTCCCCCATGCTGGCTCAGGAATTCTGGGAGTTGAAGTCCACAAGTCATAAAAGAGCCAAGGTTGTCTACCCTTGATCTAGGGTTTCCTGCCTGAGCAGGGGGTTGGACTAGAACAGGGGTGGGGAACCTTGGCTCTTTTATGACTCGTGGACTTCAACTCCCAGAATTCCTGAGCCAGCATGAGGGAAAGTTTGGCCCCTTCATGACTGGTGGACTTCAACTCCCAGAATTCCTGAGCCAGCAAGGCTCAGCTTGGAAACCTCTCCCTTTCCCCTCAGTATGGCTGGCTCAGGAATTCTGGGAGTTGAAGTCCACCAGTCATAAAAGAGCCCAGGTTGCCTACCCCTGGTCCAGGAGGTGGCAAAGCAGAATTTTATTATTTGGGGGGATTGAAGCACGTGGGGAGGAGACGCTTCCCAGTCTCGTCCTCGGTTCTTCGGGTTGGGAAGGGAAAAAAAGAGAAGGATGGGGCGAGAAAGTCCCTCCCGAGGAGAGATGAATCACAGCCGCCGAGGGAGGGGAAAATCCAGAGAGGGTCCAAGCTTTGGGCTGTGGGGTCTGGCCCGGAACCAAGGGCTGGAAGCCTCTTGCCCAGACAGGCCTTGCAGGAGAGTCAGACATGTGGAAATGCTTTTCCCTGCCGAAAGTTTTGGATGTGCGAATTGCCCAGATGAAAAGCCAGATGGAGTCTCTGGGCAGCCGAATTTTTAAAATAAAGGGTGGGGGGGGGGAGAGCAGCTTTGTAATTGTAATTGTGATCTGTTGCCCTGGAGGCCTGTATGTGGGGTCAGAGAAGGATTCTTTCTTTCTTTCTTTCTTTCTTTCTTTCTTTCTTTCTTTCTTTCT
>NW_015390025.1:21610-52587 GCF_001527695.2 Protobothrops mucrosquamatus
CGCAGCCTCTCGGGAACCGACCGGCGGAAATGGTAAGCGCGTGTGTGCGCACACAGCTGCATTTGTGAAAGCAACGTGCGCATACAAAACCATCCCCTCTCCCCCAGTCTGCTGAGACCTGACTATGCCACCATATAGCACATAAAGTTGTTTTCTCAACCTTGGCAACATTAAAATGTGAAGTGTAGGAAATGCAACAGGCTGAGCCGGAGGGAAGGGGTCAAACGTGTTGTTAGTCTTGAGTCCCTTCGCGCCCACCAGAGATCTAAGTCCCGCCCTCTTTTAATTCCATTGGCTCTTATCTACCGCCAATTTGCTTTGACTGTTAGTAGTTCAGGTTCTTGCAGAGGGCTTTTGCATGCAATAAAGCTTTTTATTCATTTGAACGGCCTGGATTTCCTCATTTTCTTCTGCTTGGCATTTGTTGTTAGTTGTGAAGTCGTGTCCGACCCATCGCGACCCCACGGACCACGTTCCTCCAGGCCTTCCCGTCCTCTCCCATCTTCTGGAGTCCATTGAAGCTCAGGCCTCCTGCTTCCGTGACTCCATCCATCCACCTCCTTCTCTGTCGTCCCCTTCTTCTTCTCTTGCCCTCCATCTTTCCCAGCATCAGGCTCTTCTCCAGTGAGTCCTTCCTTCTCCTTAGGTGGCCAAAGGACTTGAGTTTCCACTTCAGGATCTGGCCTTCTAAAGAGCAGTCGGGGTTGATCTCCTCCAGGACTGACTGGTTGGATCGCCTTGCAGTCCAGGAGACTCGCAGGAGTCTTCTCCAGCACCAGAGTTCAGAGGCCTCCATTCTTTGGCGCTCAGCCTTTCTTATGGTCCAACTTTCACAGCCATATGTTGCAACTGGGGAAACCATGGCCTGGACTATACGTACTTTTGTTGGCAGGGTGATGTCTCTGCTTTTTAGTGTGCTGTCTAGATTTGCCATGGCTTTCCTCCCCAGGAGCAAGCCTCTTCTAATTTCTTGGCCGCAGTCCCCATCTGCGGTGATCTTGGAGCCCAGGAAGATCAAATCTGTCACTACCTCCATTTCTTCCCCATCTATTTGCCAGGAATTGAGAGGGCCGGATGCCGTGACCTTGGTTGGCATAATAGACTTCAATTCCCAGAATTCCTTCACCCACCTGGCTGTTTGTGATCACATGACCATGATTTACAGTGTTTTTGCTTCCCATTTCTGGCCTCCCATTGGCTTCATTGGGTTTGCTTAATGACCACCGCCAAAGAATTGGGTTTGCTCATGACTTATGGCCGTAATTCCAGGCTCAGTTGCAGTCGTACGTAGAGGACTAGCTGCAAAACTAGACTTATGAGACTTAGCAAGATGACGTTACAATAAGAGGAGTCTTGACCTACATACGAGGCGTTGGTTTCATAATCTGGTCTACCTCACAGGGCTGACATATGGGCAGTGACATCCTTTCTCAAACTTTCATCCCCAAACAGTTGCCTGTGAATCCAGCCCTGACGGTAAATTACAGACTAATGCAGAGTACCCTGTAATTAAGATCTTCGTTCATTTGGAATTATTTCTGTCGTGCTGTGGAATTCTAATATCACGTTTGTCCGTAGCTAGAGGAACAAATAATCTTATTAGGCGGCTGGGTCACCCGAGAACAGGTGAGGACAACTGAAGGAACCCATTGCACAAAAAAAAAAAAAATAGGTAATATTTTTCTAACTAATCCTGAACTTTTAAGAAAGAACAAGCAAGTTTTGGAACCGGTCTTAAAATGCTTGCAAAATAAACATAAGTCCCGAGCACGCTTGGCTGACTTCTTGCTGTTATTATGAGCAAGTCTAATCTTAGTTTATGTAAATATGTGATTACTGTTTAAAGCCCTTCTTTCTTGGGCTTGCGTTGCATTTGATTCTCTGGCTGGAAATTTTAGTAAACACAAAAGGGTTTCTAGCACAAACAACTCCCTTGTCTTGGTCAACTGTTCTAGAATTACGAAGTTTGAAATGCGATTCACATGGGCATGAAAATGCACATATCTCTGAAAACAGCACCAACTGCTCCTGTTAAAATTGTAGTTCTGCCTCCAGTTTTGGTCACCCCAATATAAAAAAGATGTCGAGACTCTGGAGTGCAGAGAAGAGCAACAAGGGTGATTATGGGACTGGAGGCTAAAACATATAAGGAACGGTTGCTGGAATTGGGTATGTCTAGTTTAATTTTAAAAAAAGGACTAGGGGTGACATGATGGTAGTCTTCCGATATATAAAGGGTTGCCCACAAAGAAGAGGGAGTCAAGCTATTCTGTTTTGTGCCATTGTTTCTCATCCATCAGGATGCTGAGGATGGCATTTTTATTTTAATGTCATAGTCTAAATAGAAGAAGGCTTGACTTCTTCTGTTTTGGTTCCCCATGAGCATCCAACTTGATTCCCATCTCCATTCTTCATCATCCATTCTCCATCATCATCAGATGATCTCCAAGGTCCCTTCCAACTTTACTATTATTATTATTATTATTATTATTATTATTATTATTATTATTATTATTATTATTATTATTATTATTATTATTATTATTATTATTATTATTATCAGGGGTCAAACTATCTTCCAAGGCACCTGAAGGCAGGACAAGAAGCAACAGATGGAGACTCATCAAGGAGAGAAGCAACCTGGAACTAAGGAGAGATTTTTCTTGACAGGGAGAACAATTAATCGGTGGAACAACTTTTGCCCCAGAAGTTGTGGGTTCTCCCAACACTGGAAGTTTTTAAGAAGAGACTGGACAGCCATTTGTCTGAAATGGTATAGGGTTTCCTGCCTGAGCAGGAGGTTGGACTAGAAGACCTCCAAGGTCCCTTCCAACTCTGTTACTTTTGTTATTTACTATTCCTTTATTCCTTCCTGACTGCCTAAAAATAGTGTTGCCTCTGCTAATTAGGATGTAGGTTTACAATAGCTATTTGAAAACTAGCTTCTTTCAAGGTTAACTCTCTATCAACCAGCTTAACTCTGTAGAATAAAAATAGTCTCTTTTAAAGCGACTGAGAGGGATCTTGGACTGTTGAGAGGGATCTTGGAGTCCCAGTGGACGATCCCTTGACCATGAGCCAGCCATGTGCAGCAGCAGCCAAAAGCTAACACAATCCTGAGTTGTATGAACAGAGGCATGGAATCAAGATCATGTGAAATATTAGTACCGCTTTACAAAACCCTAGTGAGACCACACCTGGAATACTGCAACCAATTTTGGTCACGCACGGTCACTCAAGCCCTCGTTGTTTCCCGCCCGGACTATTGCAACGCTCTCTACATGGGGCTCCCCTTGAGGTGCACCCGGAGGCTCCAGCTAGTTCAGAATGCAGCCGCGCGGGGGATCCTGGGGGCCTCTAGATGCTCCCATGTAACACCTCTCCTGCGCGAGCTGCACTGGCTGCCTGTGGCCTTCCGGGTGCGCTTCAAGGTGTTAGTAACAACCTTTAAAGCGCTCCATGGCAATGGACCCAGGTATTTGCAAGACCGCCTCCTACCACATACCTCCCTTCGACCAGTCCGCTCCCACAGAGAGGGCCTCCTTAGAGTGCCGTCGGCCAGTCAATGCCGGCTGGCGACCCCCAGGGGGAGAGCCTTCTCTGTGGCAGCTCCTGCCCTCTGGAATGACCTACCCCCCCGACCTACGTACACTTGCGGACCTGCGCCTCTTCCGCCGAGCCTTGAAAACCCATCTATTCCGTGCGGCCGGCCTGGCGTAGTTTTGATTGGGCTTTGCTAGGGGTTTTACATGGGGTATTTTAGAGCAGGCTTTTTATTCAATGTTTTTTGTGATTTTTATTATTGCCTGTTCACTGCCCTGAGTCCCCTAAGGGAGATAGGGCAGTATATAAATTTAAATAATAAATAAATAAAATAAATAAATGTGGCATGTTTGGCATTTCCTATTGCAGTGACCACCTGGGTCTCTCTCCTTAGAGGAGACAGACGAGAAGCTTCAGGGACGGTAAATGGGGAAAGGATTTGATTTTCTCACCTTTTAGATCCTCCCACAAAATCCACTGGCACCTCCTCCTCCTTGTCCGAGAAGAGATCTAGGATCTCCTGTTGGGACAGGAAGAAGTAGCCAACATCTGTACTCTTTCAACAGCTGCCTTGAAGAAAAAAAAAAATCACGGAGAAAAAGAAGGCCGGAACGGAATCATATATGCAAATACGCGGTGCTGGCATGAATCAGATTTAAAGTGATCTAGAGGCTGTTCACAAATTCTAAATAGCTATGTCAAAATATTAAAAGGAAAGCACTTTGGAACAGAACGTGAGGATGAGTCATATTTATTTTTTTTAAAAAAGTGTGTACAGGTAGTCCTTGACGATAATTAAGCCCAAGGTTTCCCTTGCTAAGCGAGACCTACGCTAAGTGAGTTTTGCCCCAGTTAACGACATTTCTTGCCACCGTTTGTTAAGCGAACCCCTGCCGTTGTTCAGTGAGTTAACATGGTTGTAAAGTGAATTTGGTTTTCCCACTGACTTTGTGCGTCAGAAGGTTGCAAAAGGGGATCGCGTGACACCCCCCCTCCCAGGACACGGCTAGGGTCATAAATGCAAGCCAGTCGCCAAGCGTCTGAATTTGGATCACGCGATCATTAGATGCTGCAATTTAATAACAACAACAATAATAATAATAACAATAATAATAAAGTTGGAAGGGACCTTGGAGATCATCTAGTCCAGCCCCCTGCTCAGGCAGGAAACCCTATTCCATTTCAGACAAATGGCTGTCCAGTCTTTTCCTAAAAACTTCCAGTGTTGGAGCATTCACCGCTTCTGGAGGCAGGTTGTTAATAATAATAATAATGTTGGAAGGGATCTTGGAGGTCATCTAGTCCAACCCCCTGCTTAGACAGGAAACCCTATACCATTTCAGACAAATGGCTGTCCAGTCTCTTCTTGAAAACTTCCAGTGTTGGAGCATTCACCGCTTCTGGAGGCAGGTTGTTCCACTGGTTAATTGTTCTCACTGTCAGGAAATTTCCCCTTAGTTCCAGGTTGCTTCTCTCCTTGATGAGTTTCCATCCGTTGCTTCTTGTCCTGCCTTTAAGTGCTTTGGAGAATAGAATGGAATGGAATGTGGAATGTGCAATATGGAATATGGAATATGGAATACTGAATATAGAATAGAACGGAACGGAACAGAATAGAATAGAAAATATAGAATAGAATAGAGCAGAATATAATGGAAAATATGGAATGGAATGAAATAGAATAGAATAGAATAGAATAGAATATGGAATAAAATAGGCAATAGGATATGGAATGGAATGGAATGGAATGGAATGGAATGGAATAGAATAGAATAGAATAGAAAGGGACCTTGGAGATCTTCTAGTCCAACCCTCTGCTCATGCAGGAGAACCTATGCCATTTCAGGCAAGTGACTGTCCAGTCTCCTTAAAAAAAAAAATAGATTGACCTCTGACGATGATGAAGAACGGAGATGGGAATCAGATGCTCATGGGGAACCAAAACAGAAGGAAGACAGGTCTTCTTCTTTTTAGACCGTGACATTAAAATAAAAAGTCCATCCTCGGCATCCTGATGGATGAGAGACAATCGCCCGGAACGGAGTGTTTCCAAGTGGGCCACCCTCTCGCCATCTACGGCGGTGACCAAAATTGCTCTCCAGCAAGGGAAGCGCGTGCCTCTGAGTGTGTGTGTGTGGAAAGTGAGAGGGTTGTCGGTCTGTAAATAATTCATGTGTGGGTTATTAGCACAGGGGTGCCGCAACGACTTGGAAGATTATCTCCATGCTTCTGATCCATTGTCTGGCGTTTCCAGATGACTTTATTCAAGTTGAAAGAAATGACTGACCGGTGTGTATAAGGAAAAGCTTATTTATTGTAAAGTGGATCTCTCGATCTCTCTCTCTCTTAGGGGGCCTGCAAGGTAGGTCAATATTTCCATTCTCAGTTGATAAAACGGAGGGCTTGTTTTAGAAGCCAGGTCTTGCCCATCACCTGGAACAGCCGAAGCGTAGAAATAACCTATTTTTTAAAGACCTCTGGGTAAGGATTTGTGAAGCGGCACACCTGAAGAATTCCTTCCTAAGATATCCTTAAGAAATTCAGGATGCACCTGGTGCCCCAGCCTTGGAATAAATCAAAACAACAGCTCGAAGCAGAATTTGTTTTTGTTCCAGTCGCTCTAAAACTGGACTCTTCTAGCAAAGGAAAGCTACAAACAGTTACTCTAGGATGGCGAACTAATAACAATAACAATAACAACAAAAATAATAATAATAATAAAGTTGGAAGGGACCTTGGAGGTCATCGAGTCCAATCTCCTGCTCAGGCAGGAAACCCTACACCATTTCGGACAGATGGCTGTCCAGTCTCTTCTTAAAGACTTCCAGTGTTGGAGCATTCACCACTTCTGGAGGCAAGGAGTTCCACTGGTTAATTGTTCTGACTGTCAGGAAGTTTCTCCTTAGTTCTAGGTTGCTTCTCTCCTTGGTCAGTTTCCATCCGTTGCTTCTTGTCTTGCCTTCAGGGGCCTTGGAGAATGGCTTGACTCCCTCTTCTTTGGGGCAGCCCCTGAGATACTGGAAGGCTGCTATCCTGTCCCCCCTCATCCTTCTCTTCATTAAACTGGACATACCCAATTCCAGCAGCCTTTCCTTATATACTTTAGCCTCCAGTCCCCTGATCATCTTTGTTGCTCTTCTCTGCACTCTTTATAGAGTCTCAACATCTTTTTTACATCACGGTGACCAAAACTGGATGCCGTATTCCAAGTGTGGCCTTACCAAGGCCTTGTAAAGTGATATTAACACTTCACGTGATCTTGATTCTATCCCTCTGTTAATGCAGCCCAGCACTGTGTTGGCCTTTTTGGCAGCTGCAGCACACGGCTGGCTCCTATTTAAATGATTGTCCACTAGGACTCCGAGGTCCCTCTCACAGTTGCTACTATTGAGCAAGGTACCCCCTATACTATACCTTTACATTTGATTTTTCTTGCCTAAATGTAGAACCTTACTTTTTTCACCCTTGAATTTCATTTTGTTAGATAGCGCATGGGATTTAGAAGGAACTGGGAAATGGTTTCCTTAACGACCACCCCAACCAAGATCGTACAGTCGGGTCGGGCATGTGGGTGACCCGCTTTACGACTGTCATAACTCACATTATGACCATTATGGGCTGACTGCTACCTGCACCCAAATGGAGGCACGGGAAGGAAGACGATGCAAAAATTCTCGCTCGTGTGGCACCGGTAGAATTGCTCGATTGGCAGAAACAAGCCTTTCTGAAATAATTGTGTTCGGGTTTTGCAACTCCAAGATTGCTTGGAGTAAGTCGGGAGGGATGCAAAGTACACAAAGCAGAGGAGTGTGTGGGAATTTGGTCAGCCGACAGTTGGGAGAAACGCAAGGGTAGAGGGGATTAATTGTTCCAATGGGATTCGTCCCCGCAAAGCTCTTTCCATTGCACCACAATCGCACACACTCTGTTGTTAACCCTACATAATTGCCGATGCACCCAGAGCTTAAAAGAGTTGAAACACCTACACCTACCCTGTGTGGAGAGTGGAGTAAACTCAAGATAGCCTCTCTTTTTTTTCTCTCTCCCTGTTTGTTCCTGCACCTGCAGGAACAGCTGCTTCAGCTGAAATGCTTGGGCGGACCAGCAATTAACCAGCTTTGGCAAGGCCCCAGATCCCACTGAGGCTTTCAGCCCACGGGGCTACTACCGTGTGCTGCTCTCTACTCTGGACTTGCAGGAAAGATGAAAGACGCGCGGAATTCCTCCTCCCGCTTAACCTCCTCGTGCATCCTGTCAGCGGGCGGTAAACTAGGAAGCAAAACAAAACCATCATAGGCTGGTTTTAAGTCATCGGGATTTAGAATAGAATGAGGATAGATTAGAGCTGGAAGGGACCCTGGAGGTGTTCTAGTCCAGCCCCCGGCTCAAGCAGGAGAACCTATACCAGGGGTCTTCAAACGTGGCCCTTGTATGACTGGTGGACTTCAACTCCCAGAATTCCTCAGCCAGGCACGCGTGCCTGGCTGAGGAATTCTGGGAGTTGAAGTCCACCAGTCATACAAGGGCCACGTTTGAAGACCCCTGGTCTGGATCCAAGCCCGCAGTTTCATCAAAATGGCTGACTGAGGAATTCTGGGAGTTGAAGTCCACCAGTCATACAAGGGCCAAGTTTGAAGACCTCTGGTCTGGATCCAAGCCTACAGTTTCATCAAAATGGCCGACTGAGGAATTCTGGGAGTTGAAGTCCACCAGTCATACAAGGGCCAAGTTTGAAGACCTCTGGTCTGGATCCAAGCCCGCAGTTTCATCAAAATGGCCGACTGAGGAATTCTGGGAGTTGAAGTCCACCCGTCATCAAAGGGCTGAAGTTTGAAGACCCCTGGTCTGGATCCAAGCCCGCAGTTTCATCAAAATGGCCGACCCCTGACCTATACTGTCTCAGACAAGTGAATGTCCAGTCTCTTAAAATCTTCCAGTGATGGAGCGCCCAAGATTTCTGGTGGCAAGCTGTTCCACTGGTTAATTGTCCTCATTGTTAGGAAGTTTTTCCTTAATTCCATGTTGCTTCTCTCCTCGATCAGTTTCCAACCGTTGTTTCTCGTCCTTCCCTCTGGTGTTTTGGAGAATAGTTTGACCCCCTCCTCTTCTTTGTGGCAGCCCCTCAAATACTGGAATTCTGCTATCATGTCTCCCCTATTTCTTCTTCTCTTTAGACTAGCCATACTCAGTTCCTGCAGCCGTTCTTCGTATGTTTTAGTCTCCAGGCCTTGGATCATCTTAGTTGCTCTTCTCTGAGATTTCATTGAGGAAAAAAAATGGTTCAGTTATAAGAAAAAGAAGAAAAAAAGAATTAAGTGATCATTCCAGGAAGTGGAGTTAGAGAGTGGGTGATTCTGCCCACAGGCCCAAATCTAGATCACATTATATAGATAATCCGACAACCATTCATTTAACTACCATTCAAAGTTAACGATGTGGCTGAAGAATTGATGACCGGTCTTCATGCGTACACCACAGTCTTGAGATCAAAATTCTGGTGCTTGGCAGCCAGGCTAGGGGGGGACATGATAGCAGTCTTCCAGTATTTGGGGGGCTACTGCAAAGAAGAGAGGGGGTCAGTTTATTTTCCAAAGCACCTGAAGGAAGGATGAGAAACAATGGATGGAAACTGACCAAGGAGAGAAGCAACCTGGAATTAAGGGGAAACTTCCTGACAGTGAGGACAATCAACCAGTGGAACAGCTTGCCTCGTGGGCGCTCCATCACTGGAGGTTTTTTAAAAGGGGGCTAGACATTCACCTGTCTGAGATGGTATAGGGCAGGGGTAGGCAACCTTGGCTCTTTTATGACTTGTGGACTTCAACTCCCAGAATTCCTGAGCCAGCCATGCTGAGGGGAAAGGGGGAGGTTTCCATGCTGAGCTATGTTGGCTCAGGAATTCTGGGAATTGAAGTCCACAAGTCATAAAGCGGCCTAGGTCCTGGCTCTTTTATGACTGGTGAACTTCAACTCCCAGAATTCCTGAGCCAGCCATGCTCAGGGGAAAGGGAGAGGTTTCCAAGATGAGCCATGCTGGCTCAGGAATTCTGGGAATTGAAGTCCACGAGTCATAAAGCGGCCTAGGTCTAGGCCAGAGGTAGGCAACCTTGGCTCTTTTATGACTGGTGAACTTCAACTTCCAGAATTCCTGAGCCAGCCATGCTGAGGGGAAAGGGAGAGGTTTCATGCTGGCTCAGGAATTCTGGGAGTTGGAGTCCACGAGTCATAAAAGAGCCAAGATTGCCTACTCCTGGTATAGGGTCTCCTGCTTGAGCAGGGGGTTGGACTAGAAGACCTCCAAGGTCCCTTCCAGCTCTATTATGATTGATGTGTTTACAATGGTTGCGGAGTCCCAGGGTCCTGTGATTGCCATTTGTGACCTTGGGGGTTTTCCAACAAGCAAAGTGAGTGGGGAAAGCCAAATTTGCTTAACGTCTTCAGCAAAAATGTCATAAATCTGGGCACAACTCACTTATCTGAACCACACCGCTTAATGACAGAAGCGCCATCCCAGTTGTAACTTGAGGATAGATGTACAAGGAACGTGTGGAATCCATCTAATCATCCTGAAATAACAAGAATAACAACTGGTTTTTTTTAAAAACAATTTGTATTAGTTTTCCATTTTACACCAACAAGGCTTAAGAACCAACGTGGAGATAGGGTTATCAATTAAGAACAATAACATTATAAATATACAGCTCACACAATATTTCTTGAAATTCCCCCGTCTCTCTATTTAGGATATTATAATCAAATTAATATATTTCTAAAAACAAATTCATACATACAAATTCCGTTAATGAATAAAAAAATTTCAACAACTCATTATCTATCCCATAAAATCCTATTTTACGTTTTATTAGTTTTTCAAATGTTTAAACTTAAACTAACACTCTCTCTCTATTTAAAATATTATATTCAAATCAATACATTTCTAAAACAAATTCATTCATTAATATATCACTACATATAGATTCCATTAATCAATAAAAAATTTTCAACAGCTCATTGTCTATCCCATAAGATCCTGTTTTACACTTTATTAATTTTTCAAACATTTAAACTTTAACTAACACATTTATATACTATTCAGGTACCCCAAGTTTCTCTTATTTAAACATATTATTTCCATAACTAAATTCTTACATCTCTCAACTATATTCTATTCTTATTCGATAATTCTCCAACTATTAATTTCATCTCTTCCATTATTTCAATCTTTTTCTCATTATACTGTTGTTTTATTCTTACATAAATCCATAGAAGAAGCACCAGGCTGAAATCTGATCCCTCAATCAATAAATAAAAGTATGGACAGAAGAGGCCAGGGTATCTATTCCCCTAATAAATAAGCACAGGGACAGAAGGGTTATATAGGTTCATGAAAATCCTGGAAAACAAGGATTACTCTTGGCCTAAATTTGCCAAGACACCTCTGACTTTATTTCCACGCCCTGTCTTTTTTGGGGAGGTGGCGTGACATAAACAACCAGTCCCAAAACGGGTTTCTCAAATTCAAGAGTTCTCCAGGGCCAGCATCAGGGAAATGTTTGCAAAATTCTCTCATTGGCTGCCCAGTTAAGCCCATTAATTGCATCAACCTTTACCATTTGGAAACTGGGGCACATCCCTGACTTTTTTTGCCAGCTGCGATTGTGACAGCTGTCTCACCTGGAAAGCGGCCTAGGCCTAGGCCAGAGGTAAGGCAACCTTGGCTCTTTTATGACTGGTGGACTTCAACTCCCAGAATTCCTGAGCCAGCCGTGCTGAGGGGAAAGGGAGAGGTTTCATGCTGGCTCAGGAATTCTGGGAGTTGAAGTCCACGAGTCATAAAAGAGCCAAGATTGCGTATTCCTGGTATAGGGTCTCCTGCTTGAGCAGGGGGTTGGACTAGAAGACCTCCAAGGTCCCTTCCAACTCTATTCTAATTGATGTGTTTACAATGGTTGCGGAGTCCCAGGGTCCTGTGATTGCCTTTTGCACCACACCTTAAACTGGAGTTATTTAGATCAGAGGCCCCCAACATTTTGGGCACCAAGGACCAGTTCCGTGGAGAAAGGTTTTTCCATGGACCAGAGAGTGCGTGGTTTTGTGTGCTGCCTGCATCCCGTGGATGGGGCTTTGCTTGTTTGTGTGGACTGGTTGCTGGCATGCCGCGGCCCGGTACCAATCCACAGACTGGGGGTTGGAGACCTCTGATTTAGATGATGATGATGACAACGACGATGATGATGATGATGATGATGATGATGATGATGATGATGATGATGATGATGATGATGATGATAATAATAATAATAATAATAATAATAATAATAATAATGAAGTTGGAAGGGACCTTGGAGGTCATCAAGTCCAACCCCCTGCTCAGGCAGGTAACCCTATACCATTTCAGACAAATGGCTGTCCAGTCTCTTCTTAAAAACTTCCAGTGTTGGAGCATTCACCGCTTCTGGAGGCAGGTTGTTCCACTGGTTAATTGTTCTCACTGTCAGGAAGTTTCTCCTTAGTTCTAGGTTGCTTTTCTCCTTGACTAGTTTCCATCCGTTGCTTCTTGTCCTGCCTTCAGGCGCTTTGGAGAATAGCTTGACTCCCTCTTCTTTGTGGCCGCCCCTGAGATACTGGAAGGCTGCTATCCTGTCCCCCCTCGTCCTTCTCTTCATTAAACTAGACATACCCAATTCCAGCAGCCGTTCCTTATATGTTTCAGCCTCCAGTCCCCATGATCATCTTTGTTCCTCTTCTCTGCACTCTTTCTAGAGTCTCAGCATCTTTTTTACATCGTGGTGGCTAAAACTGGATGCAGTATGCAGTATGCAGATGATAAAAGAGTTTCAGTATTGCAGAGAGAAAAAAAGATGCCATCAAAAGGATAAGAAATGATTGCCAGATATAATGGGGTATGGGAAAGACCTTGGGAGAGGATGAAGAGTTGCTTCGAAGAAAACAGATAAGAGAGAGCCTAGCCTGCAGCTGAATGATGGATGTGGCAAGAGACTCAGAAGAAACCTTGCCTAGTTCCTTGGGCTATAAAACAGATGGGGGGAGAATCGTACTTTCAAACATGCCGGGTTCTGTTAAAACAGTGGTTCTCAACCTGTGGGTCGGGACCCCATTTGGGGTCGATCGACCATTTCACGGGGGTCGCCAAGCAAGGTTGTCCGCCATTTTTTTTGTCCGCCATTTTTTTCCCCTTTTCCGGCGGGTGCCTTACTTCCCTTGGGCTGGGCCAGCTGGTGGTCGGCCTGCTCCATCTCTGCCGCTTGCCAGCTACGCCTCGGCCGGCGCAGGGGGCGGAACCACGCATGTGCGGCGCTCCCGGGCAGGGAAAGTCCTCAACTTACGACTGGTTGGGTAGTCCTCGACTTATGACCGGTTTAGTCCTCAACTTATGACCGGTTTAGTCCCCGACTTACGACCGGTTTAGTCCTCGACTTACGACCGGTTGGGGTCGCGGCATTAAAAAGGTTGAGAACCACTGTGTTAACATAACTTTACAATAAAGCAGAATTAGTGTCATGGAGCCACTGCTGGGCCACTCTCCGGACTCAAGTTCAGAGGAGGAGGGGGATTTTGAGTCTGCAGAGGGAAGTGTACAGCCATGTGTCGGTCAGGATCAGAGCTCAGAGAAGACTAGCCCAGCGGAGCAGCTTCCACACGTTAGCAGTGAGCAGGAGGTGGAGTCCACACTTCCTCCTGATCCAAGGACACCTAGAGCAAAGAGGAGGCAGGCACAACGCTGGTCAGCTAGTCTATTCGCGAGGAGGCAAACTCGCCTCTCGTGAAGGGCTGCACTGGCATTGCCTTCTTAATCCCACCCTGAGGACTTGAGCGTGGCTTGAGCAACGTGCCCGGTTCTATGCCTTGTGTGCTTTTGCCGTGTTCTTTTCCCGTTTCAAATCACGGACTACTCTCCTGGACTTTGTCCGTGCCCATTAGACTCGGTTACCCAGTGACTCTTGGGTATCTGGACCTGGGCAGTGGGGTGCTTCCCGAGGACCTGTTTGGAGATGAGTTTGACTAAATACCTGTAGACTCTTGCTGTACGTACGTGTGTGTGTATGTGTGTGTGTATGTGGGAGGATGTTTCTCGTTTGGTCTACCTCAGGGGTCCCCAACCTACAGTCCGTGGCCCACTGCCAGGCCATGGCCTGCTGGCCACCGGACCGTGAGATAGGCTGGCCAGTGTGCGCACTAGAGCGCGCAGACCCATTTATGCATGCAAGTGGAGCTAGCAGCGGCAGTGGCTAGTGCCTGCACACATGTGCAAATGGGGCCGACAGCGCGTGTGTGTTGCGCGGCCTGTTTGCGCGTGCATGCGGGGCTAGCAGTGGCGGCAGCTAGCGCCTGCGTGCGTGCACAAACGGGGCCAGTAGTGCCATGTGGGTTGCGTGGCCCGTTTATGTCAACGCTGCTATCATCGAATGTTTTCGCACTGACAACAGATGGAAATGTAGCCCTCTTTTACCTTTTGCTTTTAGAGTTAGATGATGCTGGCAGGGGGGATGTGAGCGAGAGTCCAGCAAAGACATAACAACACTAAACTTAGCCTGAGGATCAAGGTTATTGTAACCAGAGCTGATAAGGAATTGGCGGGCTGGAGAGCTGGAGATGCTTCAAGCTAATTGGGGAATGTTATTTATGACTGTTAACTGGAGGAGGGAATTGTGCTTTGATACTATGTGCCCAGGGGAGGGGAATTCAGTTTTTGGCTTCGATTATGCCATGCTGAAGTTATACTACTCAAAATAAAGATTCTTTAAGGTAAACAATGCCTTGAAGTTCTTTTGAAGAGTTTCATCTGTCGGAATCAGGATATTTTGCACATGCGCGCAGGGCTAGAGGCGGCGCCAGCTAGCGCCTGCATGCCTTCACAAACAGAGCTACTAATGCCGTGTGGGTGTGCAGGGCCCCATGTGCACGTGGCCCCATTTGTGTGTGCGTGCGCAAATTTCCCACCTGCTCCCTTTCCCTCCAGGCCTGGTAAGACTGAGCGAGAAAGTGCTATCATTACAGGAAGTTCTCAACTTATAGCCATTGGTTTAGCAACTCTTCGAAGTTACAACTACACTGAAAAATTGATGTACGACCAGGCCTCGTACTTAACAACTGTCACAACATCCCTGCAGTCATGTGATCAAAATTCAGGCACTTGGCAAGTATCATTGCATTTGTGATGATTGCAGCATCCCAGGGTGGCTTGATTTATCTTTTGTGATTTTGTCACCTGGTTTCCAACAAGCAAAGTCAACAGGGCCTCCCACATTTCCTTAATAACTGTGTGGTTCACTTAAGAGCCGCAGTAACTCACTTAACAACTATGCCCCCCCCAACAAAAAGTTGTAAAATTGGGCGTGTCTCATTTAATAACAGTCTTGCTTGGCAATGGAAATTTCTGCCCCACTTGTGGTTATAACAGGGGTAGGCAACCTTGGCTCTTTTATGACTCGTGGACTTCAATTCCCAGAATTCCTGAGCCAGCATGGGCGAACTATGACCCCCTTGATGACTTCTGGACTTCAACTCCCAGAATTCCTCAGCCAGCATGGAGGAACTATGGCCCCCTTGATGACTTGCGGACTTCAACTCCCAGAATTCCTGAGCCAGCATGGGCAAACTATGGCCCCTTTTATGACTTGTGGACTTCAACTCCCAGAATTCCTGAGCCAGCCATGCTGAGGGGAAAGGGAGAGGTTTCCAAGCTGAGCCATGCTGGCTGAGGAATTCTGGGAATTGAAGTCCTCGGGTCATAAAAGGGCCAAGGTTGCCTACCCCTGGGTTATAAGCTGAAGAGTCCCTTGTACAAATTAGGATTTCATTGCAGGGTTCATCTTCACAAGAGGTGATGTCCAAAACTGAAGTCCCAGGCGCTCCATCGATAACACATGAACATGTGCAATATATTCCCAAGTTTCTTTTTTCTTTTTCTTTCTGGTTTTTGTCCTTTTTCTTCGCTATCTTGTTTAAGTTCGCATCTCGTTTCTTGGACGTCTGGCTTGTTCAGATAAAGGCATTCTCTGCAGTATAAATAGGGTGAGAACAATTAATCAGTGGAACTCCTTGCCTCCAGAAGTGGCGGGTGCTCCATCATGGAGATTTTAAAGAAGAGATTGGACAGCCATTTGTCTGAAATGGGGTAGCGATGCCTGCTTGGGCAGGGGTCAGGGGACTGGGCTAAGAAGACCTCCCAGGTCCCTCCCAACTCCGTTGTTCTGTGATACAGACTTGAACACCGGGCACTATCTAACAAAATGAAATTCAGTGGTGAAAAAAGTAAAGTTCTACATTTAGGCAAGAAAAACCAAGTGCACAGGTATAGTATAGGCAGGACCTTGCTCAATAGTAGCAACTGTGAGAGGGACCTCGGAGTCCTAGTGGACGATCCCTTAAATATGAGCCAGCCGTGTGCTGCAGCTGCCAAAAAGGCCAACACAGTGCTGGGCTGCATGAACAGAGGGAGAGAATCAAGATCACGTGAAGTATTAATACCACTTTACAAGGCCTTGGTAAGGCCACACTTGGAATACGGCATCCAGTTTTGATCACCACGATGTAAAAAAGATGTTGAGACTCTAGAAAGAGTACAGAGAAGAGCAACAAAGATGATTAGGGGACTGGAGGCTAAAACACATAAGGAACGGCTGCTGGAATTGGGTCTGTCTAGTTTAACGAAGAGAAGGACGAGGGGGGACAGGATAGCAGTCTTCCCGTATCTCAGGGGCTGCCCCAAAGAAGAGAGAGTCAAGCTCTTCTCCAAAGCGCCTGAAGGCAGGACAAGAAGCAACGGATGGAAACTAATCAAGGAGAGAAGCAACCTGGAACTTAAGGAGAAACTTCCTGACAGTGAGAACAACTAACCAGCGGAACAACCTGCCTCCAGAAGCGGTGAATGCTCCAACACTGGAAGTTTTAAAGAAGAGACTGGACAGCTATTTGTCTGAAATGGAATAGGGTTTCCTGAGTGAGCAGGGGGTTGGACTAGGTGACCTCCAAGGTCCCTTCCAACTTTATTATTATTATTATTATTATTATTATTATTATTATTATTATTATTATTATTATTATTATTGCAGAATTGCAGAACAACAGAATAACAACTGTTGGAAGGGACCTTGGAGGTCATCTAGTCCAACCCCCTGCTCGGGCAGGAAACCCTANTTCCAGCTAGCGGGACTGGCCTAAGGGATATTTTAATTTGATTTTAATTTGATTTTAATTTGGTTTTTAACATAATTTTAAAAAGAAATGGCAAAAAAATCAATATTTCATTTTAATTGTATTTTAAACTTAGTATTTTGTATGGTTTGTCTGTTTTTTAACTTGCTGTAAGCCGCCCTGAGTCCGCCAGGAGAAGGGCGGGGTATAAATTTAATAAAACCAAAACTAAAACCAAACCAAACCACGATGTAAAAAAGATGCTGAGACTCTAGAAAGAGTGCAGAGAAGAGCAACAAAGATGATTAGGGGACTGGAGGCTAAAACATATAAGGAACGGTTGCTGGAATTGGGAATGTCCAGTTTAAGGAAGAGAAAGACGAGGGGAGACAGGATAGCAGTCTTCCAGTATCCCAGGGGCTGCCCCAAAGAAGAGGGAGTCAAGCTATTCTCCAAAGCACCTGAAGGCAGGACAAGAAGCAACGGGTGGAAACTTATCAAGGAGAGAAGCAACCTGGAACTAAGGAGAAACTTCCTGACAGTGAGGACAATTAACCAGTGGAACTACTTGCCACCAGAAGCTGTGAATGCTCCAACACTGGAAGTCTTTAAGAAGAGACCGGACAGCCATTTGTCTGAAATGGTGTAGGGTTTCCTGCCTGAGCAGGGGGTTGGACTAGATGACCTACAAGGTCCCTTCCAACTTTATTATTATTATTATTATTATTATTATTATTATTATTATTATTATTATTATTATTATTATTATTATTATTATTACTACTACTACTACTACTACTACTACTACTACTACTACTACTGCAGAATTGCAGAACAACAGAATAACAATAGTTGGAAGGGACCTGGGAGGTCATCTAGTCCAGGGCTTTTCAACCAGGGGTACGGGTACCACCTGTGGTACATGGGCACCTGGCAGGTGGTACGCGACCATCCCAGAAAAGTGGTAGTGGGGGAGGGGAATGAGCTGAACCGGGGGCAGCACCGCACAAGCCTGAGCGAGAGACGGCTGGAGCTGCAGGGCTGTCAGGGCTCAGTGGAAGCGCCAGGATCAGCGCCAGGATCCAGCTGGAGCTCAGCGCTGATCCTGGTGCTTCTGCTGAGCCCAGAATAAGCGCTGATAAGCTGGAATGTTGCAGCCTCTCCAGGGTCTTGTGATCTACATTCAGATGCTTGGCAACTGATTCATATTTATGACGGTCACAATGTCCCAGAGTCATGTGAAGGGACCAAAACCTGCTGCAACCACCCAGCAGCCGGGGGGAATAAAAACTAAACACCCCCCACCCCACCTCCGCTGTTAAGAATCCTCAACAGAAATGCTCACAACAATGGCAACCTCGGACAGGAGGAAGAGCACTGCAAGGCGGGCAGGCAGGTGTCTTGCTCGGCTGTGGCTTCGAACAGTCACTAAGCGAACTGTTGTAAGTCGAGGACTACCTGTACTTTATCACTTTTTTCCTTTTGGGGGGGGCATCAAGTTTTTGACACCTTGCTAGGTGACTGGTGGTCCTCGGATGTGGCTATATCCTAAAAGTGGTATAATGGGTGAAAAGGTTGAAAAGTCCTGATCTAGTCCAACCCCCTGCTCGGGCAGGAAACCCTATCCCATTTCAGACAAACGGCTGTCCAGTCTCTTCTTTAAAACCTCCAGGCTGAGGATCAAAGGTCTTTGACAACCAAGTGTGGTTCCAGCCACCCCATATGGGTGGGAAAAGAACGTCTGCTCTATAAAACCCAGGTTGTTCACCTCTGTGAACCACTTGACAAAGGAGTGGGGAACTTTATTATATTTCTTTGCATCTTGCACCGTTCTCATAAACCTGAGATGGGGGTGGGTGCCGGGTGGGCACGCCGCCAGGTGCCGAGGGGAGGACCTCGTACCGTGTCGTTCCGGCGTGGAAATTTCTGCTGCTGCATCGACAAGCCTGGGTGGATGGCATTTGCTGGACGGCTGCCCAGGTTTGGCCTGCACCTTATCTGGCGTGCGGGTTACTCCGACTTCTGCTGATTAATGTACCAGGACACTCCTTAGGAACTCAGGAGCTGGAGTAGCTACTGATAGCGAAAAGGGTGTGGGATTTTTTTCAGGGAAAAGACGGGAGAGGACCTTCCGAAGCCCAGGCCTTTCCAAACATTCTGTATCCGAGCATGTTCAACCTCTGCAATTCAGGTCAAACCTCACCCAACTTGCTGGCACAGGGGAAGCGCACGGTGAGTCATCCTGGGCTGCTGCTATGTCAAGAGACTGAATTTAAAGAGAAAAGAGAAAGAAGACTCAGTGTACTTTAGAACATGGGATAATTTCTATCCATGGCTAGAAAACGGACTCAGAGAGAAAGGAATGTGATATGTAATTATAATAATAATAATGATAATGATAATAATAATGATGATGATAATAATAATAATAATAATAATAATAATAATAATAATAATAATAATAATAATAATAATAATCCAGTCTGAACATCTGGCTGACTGTGCGATGATCCATAATAATAATAATAATAATAATAATAATAATAATAATAATAATAATAATAATAGTAATAATAATAATAATAATAATAAAAGTTGGAAGGGACCTTGGAGGTCTTCTAGTCCAACCCCCTGCACAGGCAGGATACCCTATACCAGGGGTAGGCAACCTGGGCTCTTTTATGACTCGTGGACTTCAACTCCCAGAATTCCTGAGCCAGCCTGGCTCAGCTTGGAAACCTCTCCCTTTCCCCTCAGCACGGCTGGCTCAGGAATTCTGGGAGTTTAAGTCCACCAGTCATAAAAGAGCCCAAGTTGCCTACCCCAGGACTAGACTCTAGGCCTAGGGTAGGGGGTCTTCAAACGTGGCCCTTTTATGACTGGTGGACTTCAACTCCCAGAATTCCTGAGCCAGCCTGGGGAAAATATGGCCCCCTCATGACTCGTGGACTTCGACTCCCAGAATTCCTGAGCCAGCATGGCTCAGCTTGGAAACCTCTCCCTTTCCCCTCAGCATGGCTGGCTCAGGAATTCTGGGAGTTGAAGCCGACGCGTCCTAAAAGAGCTAAGGTTGCCTACCCCTGCCCTATAACCATTTCAGACAAGTGGCTGTCCAGTCTCTTCTTAAAAACTTCCAGTGTTGGAGCATTCACCGCTTCTGGAGGCAGGTTGTTCCACTGGTTAATTGTTCTCACTGTCAGGAAGTTTCTCCTTAGTTCCAGGTTGCTTCTCTCCTTGATGAGTTTCCCTCCGTTGCTTCTTGTCCTGCCTTCAGGCGCTTTGGATAATAGCTTGACTCCCTCTTCTTTGGGGCAGCCCCTGGGATACTGGAATATTAGCAAGAAGAAGGCTATTGAGTAATGAGTTAACATATTTCTTATGATAATTAACTATATCTATTATTTTTAGTTAAATACATGCACCCAGACATTATGCTGTTTGCGAAATATTGAAAATGTTATTTGGAAAAACCCCAACCCTAACCCTAACCTTAACCCTAACCCAAATCCCGACCCTAATCCTGACCCCATCTTATCCCTAACCCTATAAAAACTAATAAAATCTATACAAAAAGAGAGAGAGAGAGAGAGAAGTGAATCTGTCTTCCCCTGTTGACTTGGCACATTAAAAAGTTGTAAACGGGGATCGGGATCGCATGCCCCCCGGGATGCTGCAACCGTCGTAAACGAGGGGTGACAGGATAGCAGTCTTCCAGTCTCTCAGGGGCTGCCCCAAAGAAGAGGGAGTCAAGCTATTCTCCAAGGCCCCTGAAGGCAGGACAAGAAGCAACGGATGGAAACTCATCAAGGAGAGAAGCAACTTGGAATTAAGGAGAAATTTCCTGACAGAATAATTGATCAGTGGAACCACCTGCCTCCAGAAGCGGTGAATGCTCCAACACTGGAAGTTTTTAAGAAGAGACTGGACAGCCATTTGTCTGAAATGGTATAGGGTTTCCTGCCTGAGCAGGGCGTTGGACTAGATGACCTCCAAGGTCCCTTCCAACTTTAGTATTGTTATATTATTATAAGTCAGAGTTCCCCAAACGTTCCGGCTTGGCCTGGAACGAAAGGTTGCAGCGGGGAAATGTGCAAACAGGTGCATGCCTGACAGCGGTGCTAGCATATACACTAGTGCCTACGCTAGTGCCTATGCGGCGGTGCTACCGCGACTGGGCCAGGCCTCGCCAGCTATTCCCGGGGCCCGGTGGCCAACAGGCTGCGGACCGTAAATGATTCGCGTAATTACAGCAAAAAGGTTGCAAAGTCAGCTTCAGCTTCCCAGCTTAGGAACGGAAATTCTGATCCCATTGTGGACGTAACTTGGGGACTACTTGCGCATAGGACCCCCAGTCTGATGCCTTCTATCCATATTGAACATCAGCTGCACAATTCCAGTTTTCTCCAGTCAGGTGACCTAGATGATTGTAGCCTATAGTTGTCAGACATCAGGGGATGATGGGCATTGAAGTCTTCGTGGTATTTATTTATTTGTTCTATTCTATTCTATTCTATTCTATTCTATTCTATTCTATTCTATTCTATTCTATTCTATTCTATTCTATTCTATTCCATCACGATCCCCATATATCCTGTCCTGTCCTTTCCTGTCCTGTCCTGTCCTGTCCTATCCTATCCTATCCTATCCTATCCTATCCTATCCTATCCTATCCTATCCTATTCTATTCCATTCCATTCCATTCCATCCCATCTATATTCTATTCTATTCTATTCTATTCTATTCTATTCTATTCTATTCTATTCTATTCTATTTTCTATTCTATTCTATTCTATTCCTATTCTATTCTATTCTATTCCATTCCATTCCATTCCATTCTATTCTATTCTATTCTATTCTATTCCAGTTATTCTATTCTATTCTATTTTCTATTCTATTCTATTCCATTCCATTCCAGCTATTCTATTCTATTCTATTCTATTCCGTATTTTCTATTCTATTCTATTCTATTCTATTCTATTCTATTCTATTCTATTCTATTCTATTCTATTCTAAAGGCCTTACCTGGAGAGCTTAAATTGTTAGACAATAAGCCTAACTAACAATCATGTACGTGGCCCCCATTTTGATCCTTACTTCCCTCTCAGACGCCCTGAAAATCGCAGCTGAATTTTAGCATTAGTATCCGATGAGGTTCTGTGGTCCATAAATGAATTATTGAGGCCGTCATTTGACAAAGGGCTAAGGGCAACTTGTTCCGGATGTGAAACATCCTCATCAGTTTTATAAACTAAACCAAGACCGAGATAGGGATTCCTGTCACAGATGGAAAAACTGTGAGTTGTAAAATAGCTTGCTGAATATTGCATGAAAAGTTTTATCTCACAGATACAGGACAGATTAGTGTGCTTCAATCTAGAGCAGGGGTCTTCCAACTTGGCCCTTTTATGACTTGTGGACTTCAACTCCCAGAATTCCCCAGCCAGGCATGCTGGCTGAGGAATTTTGGGAGTTGAAGTCTACCAGTCATAAAAGGGCCAGGTTTGAAGACCCCTGCATTATGTGATGCCACAAGGTAGAAGAGCAGGTTGGGGACAAAGCATAGCTGGCTGTGGAATTCATGGAGTTGAAGTCCACCAGTCATCAAAGGGCCAAGTTTGAAGACCCCTGGTCTGGATCCAAGCCCTCAGTTTCATCAAAATGGCCGACTGAGGAATTCTGGGAGTTGAAGTCCACCAGTCATCAGAGGGCCAAGTTTGAAGACCCCTAGTCTGGATCCAAGCCCGCAGTTTCATCAAAATGGCCGACTGAGGAATTCTGGGAGTTGAAGTCCACCAGTCATCAAAGGGCCAAGTTGGAAGACCCCTGGTTTAAGACATAGAGCAGGAAGTTTAGATAGGAAATATGATTCTAAGAGAGCCCCCCCCACTCCAGTGTCCAGCCTAAAAGTGTATACAGCTCATCCTCAACTTACGACTGCAATTGAGCCCAAACTTTCCATTGCTACCTAAAGAAGATAATCGTGAAGTGAGGTTTGCCTCACTTCACGACCGTTCTTGCCACCGTTTTGACGTGAATCGCTGCGGTCGTTAAGTTAGTAACACAGTTGTTAAGTGGATCCCCGTGGCCTTTGTTTGTCAGACGGTCGCGAAAGGGGGATCCCATGACCCCAGGACGCTGCAGCCGTCATCAATACGAGCCAGTTGCCAAGCGTCTGAATTTTGATCCTGCAGTGGTCGTCACTTCCTTCATTGCCATTGTGACTTGGAACGGTCACTAAACGAACTGCTGTTAAGTCCAGGAGGATCTATAGAGTCCTCTTGAATTTCTCACAAGCCAGCTGTGACCTGAAGTCAAAGACTTTGAACTGAACAAAATGGCGTCCGCCTTCAGAGGTGGTGGCACCGGTTTAAGGTTTTTCCCTCGGTGCTGCTATGAATAAACAATAAAACCCAAAGCCTGCTAGGTCGAAGTGGGTAAAGTTCAGCCTCTCCCTGTTTGCCCTGAGTTTCTTGCAAAATAAACCATCTAGAGGTGTGATCCACTCCTTGATAACCATCATCCTAGTTGACACCCTTGAAATCTTAATATCGCACTGGGTGGTTAGAATATCACGAAATGGCCAAACACATTTTAGCCTGGCGCGCTGTGCGAATTGAATCTCTTTACTTATGAGGTGGTTGTGTGAATCCAGACATTAATAGAATAAACTGTGATTCGATCATCAATGAGCCAGCATTTAGAATAGAATAGAATAGAATAGAATGGAATGGAATGGAATGGAATGGAATAGAATAGAATATTGGAATATTGGAATATTGGAATATTGGAATATTGGAATATAGAGTAGAGTAGAGTAGAGTAGAGCTGGAAGGGACCTTGGAGGTCTTCTAATCCAGCCCCCTGCTCACAGGAGGACTCATACCATTTCAGACAAGTGACTGTCCAGTCTCTTTTTAAAAACCTCCAGTGATGGAGCACCCACGATTTCTGGTGGCAAGTTGTTCCACTGGTTGATTGTCCTCACTGTCAGGAAGTTTCTCCTTAATTCCAGGCTGCTTCTCTCCTTGACCACTTTCCAACCACTGTTTCTTGTCCTGCCCTCTGGTGATTTGGAGAATAGCTTGACCCCCTCCTCTGCCTTGTGGCAGCCCCTAAGATACTGGAACGCTGCTATCATGTCTCCCCTGTCTCTTCTTTAGACTGGCCAAACCCAAGTCCTGCTGCCGTTCTTCGTATGTTTTAGTCTCCAGTCCTTGGATCATCTTAGTTGCTCTTCTCTGAATTTTTTCCAAACTCTGAACATATTTTTTGTGATGTGGTGGCCAAAATTGGTTGCAGTATTCCAGGTGTGGCCTCACTAGGGCTTTATAAAGCGGTACTAATACTTCGCATGATCTTGATTCTATGCTTCTGTTTATACAACCCAGGATTGTGTTAGTTTTTTTGGCTGCTGCTGCACACGGCTGGCTCATGGTCAAGTGATCGTCCACTGGGACTCCAAGGTCCCTCTCACAGTTGCTGTTTTTGAGCCAGGTCTCGCCCAGGCTGTACTCATACCTTTGGTTTTTCTTGCCTAAGTGTAAAACTTTGCTTTTCTCCGCGTTGAAACTCACTAAAGCTATTTGTGTGAATACTTCTACTCCGTTGCAAATGATCGTGCATAGTGATTAGAGAAGTGGGGGAAAACATACCAAATCCTCACTTAGTGGTAATTTTTGCAAAACTATGAGTTGATGCAGGGCCCAGTCACTCCGTGAAGCCATAATTTATTTTGTAGGTAGTCCTCAATGTTAGCAACCACAATTGAGGCCAAAACATCTGTTGCCAAGCAAGGCAGTGGTTAAGCGAATTTTGCCCCATTTTTACAATCTTTTTTTTTGTTGCTGTGGTGGTTAAATGAATCACTGCAGTCGTTAAGTGAATTATGTGGTCCGTAAGGTAATCTGGCGTCTCCCATTGACTTTGCTTGTTGGAAGCCAGCTGGGAAAGTTACAGGTGACAATCAGGCGACAGTGCAGCGGTCCTAAGTACACGCCAGTTGCCAAGGGCCTGAAGTTTGATCATGTGACCAAGGGGGATGCTGCAGTGGTCATGTAAAAGGACGTTCGTAAGCCGAGGACTGTCTTTAATCACTTGTTGACAAAGCCACCATGACCTGCAGATCCCATTTTTTGTATCCTTAGTTACGCTGCAGTGAGAAAGAGATAGATAATAATAATAATAATAATAGTTGTAGTAGTAGTAGTAGTAGTAGTAGTAGTAATAATAATAATAATAATAATAATAATAATAATAATAATAATAATAATAATAATAATAATAATAATAATAATGTTGGAAGGCACCTTGGAGGTCATTAGTCCAACCCCCTACTCAGGCAGGAAACCCTAGACCATTTCAGACAAATGGCTGTCCAGTCTCTTCTTAAAAACTTCCAGTGTTGGAGCATTCACCGCTTCTGGAGGCAGGTTGTTCCACGGGTTAATTGTTCTCACTGTCAGGAAGTTTCTCCTTAGTTCTAGGTTGCTTCTCTCCTTGATTAGTTTCCATCCGTTGCTTCTTGTCCTGCCTTCAGGCGCTTTGCAGAATAGCTTGACTCCCTCTTCTTTGGGGCAGCCCCTGAGATACTGGAACACGGCTATCCTGTCCCCCTTCGTCCTTCTCTTCCTTAAACTAGACATTCCCAATTCCAGCAACCGTTCCTTGTATGTTTTAGCCTCCAGTCCCCTAATCATCTTTGTTGCTCTTCTCTGCACGCTTTCTAGAGTTTCAACACCTTTTTTACATCATAGTGACCAAAACTGGATTCTGTATTCCAAGTGTGGCCTTACCAAGGCCTTGTAAAGTGGTATTAACACTTCACGTGATCTTGATTCTATCCCTCTGTTAATGCAGCCTAGCACTGTGTTGGCTTTTTTGGCAGCTGCAGCACATGGCTGGCTCCTATTTAAGGGATCGTCCACTAGGACTCCGAGATCCCTCTCACAGTTACTACTATTGAGCCAGGTACCCCCTATACTACACGTGTGCATTTATTTTCTCTTGCCTAAATGTAGAACCTTACTTTTTTCACGATAGATAGATAGATAGATAGATAGATAGATAGATAGATAGATAGATAGATAGATAGATAGATAGATAGATAGATAGATAGATGATAGATAGATAGATAGAGATGGATGGATATGATCCATATGGATGAATAGAGATAGATAGATAGATAGATAGATAGATAGATAGATAGATAGATAGATAGATAGATAGATAGATAGATAGATAGATAAATAACCTTTATTGTCATTTTTTTTACTATGGGCACAACAGCACATATTAAAAATGAAACACACAAAGATGTACGATTGCTGCAAATAGGTAGATTTCCGAGGCAGGAAACATAAGAAAATGATAATATAAGCCCTAAAATAGACTTGATAATGGCTACATTTGTGTAACGCCCTCAACCTTATTATTGAGTTAATCCATTTCCTGACTTTGCCCAATATTCTGAATCATTCAGGTTAAGCAAACAATCAGTCAAACAAATTGCTACCCCGTAACAATCAGGATAAAACTAACCAAGCTTAGCCTATGGTACAAATGCAGGGCTTGATTAAGCATTTAATTGACTTGATTAAGCGCGTTGTGTCAGCAGAGCCAATATTAACAAAGACACAACTATAGTTTGACCATGTTCCGTCAGTTTCTGGTCCACTTCAGCCTTTGTTGCTTCTGTTAATTTCAGTGTCACCGTAAGTTGCCTGCTTTTGGTTGTGACTTTGCCTAATCCAACACTGGCCTTTTAGTTTAACATACCTCAATGCATTAGAAATATGGGCAAGACCTGGCTTAAAAACAGCAACTCTTTTTGGAGTCCTAATGGACGGTCACTTGACTGTGAGGCAGCTGTGTGCGGCAGCAGCCAAAAAAGATAACACAATCCTGGGTTGTATAAACAGAGGCATAGAAACAAGATCACGTGAGGTATTAGTACCGCTTTATAAAACCCTAGTGAGGCCATACCTGGGATACTGCAGCCAGTTTTGGTCACCTTGTCACAAAAATGATGTTGAGATGCTGGAAAAAACTCAGAGAAGAGCAACTAAGATGATCCAAGGCCTGGAGACTAAAACATACAAAGAACGGCTGTGGAACTTGGGTTTGGCCAGTCTGAAGAAAAGAAGAAATAGGGGAGACATGATAGCAGAGTTCCAGTATCTGAGGGGCTGCCACAAAGAAGAGGAGGGGGTCACGTTATTCTCCAAAGCCCCAGAGGGCAGGACGAGAAGCAATGGTTGGAAACTGACCAAAGAGAGAAGCAACCTGGAATTAAGGAGAAACTTCCTGACAGTGAGGACAATCAACCAGTGGAACAGCTTGCCACTAGAAATCATGGGTGCTCCATCACTGGAGATTTTTAAGAAGAGATTGGACAGTCACTTGTCTGAGATGGTATAAGTTCTCCTGCTTGAGAGGAGGGCTGGACTAGAAGACCTCCAAGGTCCCTTCCAGCTCTATTCTATTCTATTCTATTCTATTCTATTCTATTCTATTCTATTCTATTCTATTCTATTTCATTCCATTCCATGTTTTCTATTCCATTCCATTCTATTCTATTCTATTCTATTCTATTCTATTCTATTCTATTCTATTCTATTCTATTCTATTCTATTCTAAATAAAGTTAGTCCTCAACGAACAACCGTAATGGAGGCTGCCCATTGTCGTCCAACGGCATATCGGTTGTTTTGCAATGGTTGTTAAGCGAACACTGCAGTCATTAAGTGAACCAATGTTTTGCTATGGGTACAGTTTTTTCCCCAAACTGGAAGTAAGCCCAGTTTTCGGCAAAATCATGATTAAAATTGGTCTTCTGACTGCAGGACACTCCAAACAGCCATAAGTGAGCAGGGGGTTGGACTAGATGACCTCCTAGGTCCCTTCCAACTTTATTATTATTATTATTATTATTATTATTATTATTATTATTATTATTATTATTATTGTTTTGTTGTTGTTATTATTATTTGCCCGAAGTTCACCCTTGTCAACACAGAGGGCGCCAGACAGCGAGATGTTTGAATTCTGCTCCTAAGATCTCATTTTGGGGGTTCAGCTCCCTCCAGGTGGATAAGTGGTCGTTTGTAGCGCTGACAAAAATGTATACATTTTTTTTTCAAGCTTTCCAATATTTACAGTTTGGGGCACGGCATTCAGACCAGCAATCCTTCGGATTTGTAAAGCAACGCTGCCGAAAGTACAATACCCCGGGATTGTGATGGATGCAAGCAAAGGTGTCTGCAACTTAACCGGAGCCCCATCAGAACAACAAAGCAGGCATTGTGGTGCTCCTGCCGCCAGCAGAGAGCCTCTCTGAACGTGGGTTGTGATGTGGCACACAAATATGTTAAGGGAGGAGCCCTTTCATTATGATGCATGTCTGCTCCCTTGTCCCGTCTTGCTGCTTCACAGACTTATATGTCCGTGCAAGACAGAATTCTACAGCTATATATATATATATATATTTTTTCAGGTTTTCTGCCAGGGTGGTTTGAGTTCACGAATGAAGGCAGGCCCTTTTCTCCTTGGCAGTTGGGTATGTCACTCCCATGCCTTGTCAATCTCCCCTGCCATGGCGTGGCCGTGGCTTCTTCTCCACCTTGTGAAACTGCCTGAAATAATAATAATAATAATAATAATAATAATAATAATAATAATAATAATAATAATAATAATAATAATGATGATGATGATGATGATGATGATGATGATGATAAAGTTGGAAGGAACCTTGGAGGTCATCTAGTCCAACCCCCTGCTCAGGCAGGAAACCCTATACCATTTTGGACAAATGGCTGTTCAGTCTCCTCTTAAAGACTTCCAGTGTTGGAGCATTCACCACTTCTGGAGGCAGGTTGTTCCACTGGTTAATTGTTCTAACTGTCAGGAAGTTTCTCCTTAGTTCTAGGTTGCTTCTCTCCTTGGTTAGTTTCCATCCGTTGCTTCTTGTCCTGCCTTCAGGGGCTTTGGAGAATAGCTTGACTCCCTCTTCTTTGGGGAAGCCCCTGAGAGAGTGGAACACTGCTATCCTGTCCCCCCTCGTCCTTCTCTTCATTAAACTAGACACCCCCAATTCCAGCAGCCTTTCCTTATATGTTTTAGCCTCCAGTCCCCTGATCATCTTTGTTGCTCTTCTCTGTACTCTTTCTAGAGTCTCAACATCTTTTTTACATCGTGGTGACCAAAACTGGATGCCGTATTCCAAGTGTGGCCTTACCAAGGCCTTGTAAAGTGGTATTAACCCTCCACGTGATCTTGATTCTATCCCTCTGTTAATGCAGCCCAGCACTGTGTTGGCCTTTTTGGCAGCTGCAGCACACGGCTGGCTCCTATTTAAGGGATTATCCACTGGGACTCCAATGTCCCTCTCACAATTACTACTATTGAGCAAGGTACCCCTACTAAGGGTAGGCAACCTTGGCTCTTTTATGACTGGTGGACTTCAACTCCCAGAATTCCTGAGCCAGCCATGCTGAGGGGAACAGGAGAGGTTTCCAAGCTGAGCCAGGCTGGCTCAGGAATTCTGGGAGTTGAAGTCCACCAGTCATAAAAGAGCCAAGGTTTTATTTATTTATTTATTTATTTATTGAATTTATATACCGCCCTATCTCCCTTACGGGACTCAGGGCGGTGAACAGGCGATAATAAAAACCACGATAAATATACACAAGTTCCTATTCTAAAATCAAATTAAATAACAGGCCTGCTCTAAAAGTACCCCATACAAAAGTACCCCATACAAAACCCCCACTAAAACATAATCAAACTACCTCGCCCTATACTATACCTGTACATTCTTAAGTGGACAAGTAAAAGCAGCTTCCCTCCTTCTTTAAGCTCCAACGTGGCACCCGTGCTTCGGGATGTGCCATACCTGTCGTGGTTTGCCACCCATTACCTGGGGAGGTAACATAAGGAAAGACGTTGTGGGCATGACCACAGAGGTGTTTGCGCAGTGTGGAGACCATCCTCTCCCTTGAAGCCTGTTCGCCAACCTCTGCTGTAGGTTTTGGGTTTCTCCATTAGCGCTTTGGTTCCCAAATTCCTTTGTCACCTGCTGCCTGCCTCCGGATCTCCACTGTTGTATTGGAGGATTTGGGGATTTTGGGAAAAGTTGTTAGGAGAAGGATTGCCGGATCCAATCCAGAGGATCCAGAGATTTAGTCTTCCGTACATTTGTGCTGGTGACCATCTAAAGTCTCAAGAAAAGAAGGAATAGGGGCGACATGATAGCAGAGTTCCAGTATTTGAGGGGCTGCCACAAACAAAAGGGGGTCACGTTATTCTCCAAAGCACCAGAGGGAAGGACGAGAAACAACGGTTGGAAACTGACCAAAGAGAGAAGCAACCTGGAGTTAAGGAGAAATTTCCTAACAGTGAGAATGATTAACCAATGGGACAGCTTGCCACCAGAAGTTGTAGGCACTCCATCACTGGAGATTTTTAAGAAGAGACTGGACAGTCACTTGTCTGAGATGGTATAGGTCCATGGTGGCGAACCTATAGCACGGGTGCCAGAGGCGGCACTCAGAGCCCTCTCTGTGGGCACGTGCACCATCGCCCCAGTCCTAGGCCTTCAGCTGGGATTTATAAAACCTTTTCGTTTTAGGCCTCCGCCGCCATGTGCAAAAAACAAAAAAAAAAGGTTCAATCAATCAGTCAATTTCAACTTCTCGCGGGAAAAAAAAGATCTTGCAAAGTTGGAATTGATTGATTGAACTTTTTAGTCCCACCCAGTCTGCTGTTACCACCGCAGCCACGCCCACCCAATGGGCCACACCCACCCAATTGGCCACACCCAGCCAATGGGCCACACTCACCCAATGGGCAACGTCCACCCGGGACCCAACAATACATAAGTGGGTTTTGGGTTGCAGTTTGGGCACTTGGTCTCTAAAAGGTTCGCCATCACTGGTATAGGTTCTCCTGCTCGAGCAGGGGGCTGGACTAGAAGACCTCCAAGGTCCCTTCCAGCTCTATTCTATTTTATTCTCATGGCCAATTTCTGGTGAGAGAGAAGTTCCTCGAGGGTCCGAAAGTTCAGAAGACTAAACCCCTTTTCCCTGGTGTCTTTCCCGAACCAACATTCCCCTATTTCTGCTCAGTCGTTACATTTATTGAAATAATCTTGGATACCTCTTCTTGAGCTGGTTTGTGAAACCAGACACAATTTTCTCTCCCTCCCAGAAAGTCAAGTCAAGTTCCTTAGAGCAGGGGTCTCCAACCTCGGCAACTTTAAGACTTGTGGACTTCAATTCC
>NW_015390025.1:54295-58053 GCF_001527695.2 Protobothrops mucrosquamatus
CTCCCTCCCTCCCCCCCTTTGCCTACTAGCAAAGTGAGACAAAACAGGGTCTTCTTGAAGAAAAAGAGAGCGAATCGGCAGCAAGCTGGTGGGAAGAGGAGCCGAGCATCCAAATCCTTCCCGGGGCCGGCTTCCTTCGCCTAGCTTCCAGCCGCTGTCGGTACAGGTGGACAGCAGGGCCGGGTGCCAAATCCTTTGGGTTGAAAGGAAGGAGTGGGAGGGAAACTTGCAAACCGCTCCTAGAAGGGCTTAACTTTCCTCCAGCAAACGAGGAGGAGAAGCTACTACAGTCTGTTCCAAGCGCTCGGAGAGGATGGCTCTTGGGCAGAGGTGTTACTAAAACCAGGCAGCCCATTTTACAGTGGCCAGCACCGGAGGAAAGGCAAAAAAAGAAGAATTAGTTGAGGTAGGATGATCTTCCTGGCTCTGCTGTTTTGTCTGAAAAGGGGGTTCGTTCTTTTCCCAGCTTCCCAGTTTATTGAATCAGGCGGAAGGCTCCTCCTGGCTCCTCCAGGCAGAGTTAATGGGGTTAATTAAGGAAAAATAATGTTTCCACCCTGCTCGGAGAGTCCCAGCCTGTTTTAATTTGGGATTTTTTTTTCTTCCCCCTTTCCTTTTACAGTTTATTACCTTCTGTTTGTTGTATTAATTGCTGTGTGAAGGAGAAGTTTTCCTTTCCGATGTTTAACAAAGCAAACTTACTTGTTCCCAGAATCTTTCGGAAACCTTGGAATTTAGAATGTGATTTTTTTTTGTCTCTCTACGTCTCCCTTGTTGCATAGGTTTTTATTCAGCCAGATTGGAGGTTTTATTTTTATGAGCTGGGCAAATGTCATGTGTTGCTTGCTATCAGCTGGTGACAGGGGGCAGATTGGATGGGGGCAGGCAGGCGCCCGCTGTACTTACGGAGGTGTGTAGGTTTGTGATTTGTATTTCCTGAGATTGGCGAAGGGATAGATCCGGCTGGAGGCTTCGCCCGGTTGGCAAATGTATGAATCAACCGTCACAGCGGCGGAAGAAAGGGGAAAAGTTTTTTTCTGAGAATGCAAGACAGTTTTAGCTTCAGTTCCACTCCCAAAGGTGCTTTTTTTCCAAGAGGCAACTGGACTTTTCAAGGAAAAAAACAAAGAAAGTCCGGTTGCTTCTTGGAAAAAAGCACCTTTGCCACAATTAGGACCTGGATGGTTGAGAATCTCTGTGGAGACTTCAGTCTCACTGTTTGCTAAAAGTTTTGGGCTTCCTGGTTCTTAAGACAACAACAACAACAACAACAACAACAACAACAACAATAATAATAATAATAATAAAGTTGGAAGGGACCTTGGAGGTCATCTAGTCCAACCCCCTGCTCAGGCAGGAAACCCTACACCATTTCAGCCAAATGACTGTCCAGTCTCTTCTTAAAGACTTCCTGTGTTGGAGCATTCACCACTTCTGAAGGCAGGTAGTTCCACTGGTTAATTGTTCTAACTCTCAGGAAGTTTCTCCTTAGTTCCAGGTTGCTTCTCTCCTTAATTGGTTTTCATCCGTTGCTTCTTCTCCTGCCTTCAGGTGCTTTGGGGAATGGCTTGACTCCCTCCTCTTTGGGGCAGCCCCTGAGATATTGAAAGGCTGCTACCCTATCCTCCAACTTGCAGTGTTGGCGCATTCACCACTTCTGGAGGCAGGTTGTTCCACGGATTAATTGTTCTGACTGTCAGGAAGTTTCTCCTTAGTTCCAGGTTGCTTCTCTCCTTGGTCAGTTTCCATCCGTTGCTTCTTGTCCTGCCTTCAGGGGCTTTGGAGAATAGCTTGACTCCCTCTTCTTTGGGGCAACCCCTGAGTTAGTAAGTAAGTCATAATTTGCAGGCACTATTTGGAACTAGGAAAACTCCAGTTTTGTGGCTGCTTTGTGCATGGATGGTAAAAAAAAAACAGGCAGAGAGACTGGACTTTTCCCAGTTGTAGTGAATCGCCTGCCTACTCATGGAGAAGCCCCATTGAGTTCAACGCCTGTTGGGTCCAGGTTGATTCCTCCGGCACCTTCTTCAGCCTGTTGTTTTTAAAATGTGCAGCCATTCAATAGAGCTTTTTCTGCAATAGAGGAGGCAATGGGGCATGGTGACTGTAGCCATGCCCGTGATCCCTGGAAATCTTTCAAACTGTATTCTAAATTTATGTGTTTCTTACCTGTAAGGGTGTAGGTCTATACATATGTTGCATAGAGTTTGTTCAAGTGTGTGCTATGTACGTGTACGCTTTGAGAGCAGGCAACTACATTTCATTTTTAATGTGTGCCATTGTGCCCACAGTAAAAAAAAAAATGACAATAAAGGTTATCCATCTATCTGGAAGGTCCTATATTTATGGAGGCTGAATTAAATGGTTTTTCCCCCCCCTTAACCTCTGATTCTGACGTTAAGGTGAACGTTTTCACTCTCTTTGATACCATTCCAAGAAAGTTTTTCCGGACCGTTCAAGAGATAACTGTATTTCTTCAGTTTTCTTGCTTTTGCAAAGGACGTGCCCAAGATAACAATCTACTAAGAACTGTATTTTAACGGAACACAGGTTAGTTAAATCACATATTTACCACCGGGTTGTGGACTACTTTTGGAATGAATGTCAAAATTAGAATGCTAAAATTATGGTGGTTCTTATTTTGTCGAGAGACACGTGGGGATCTCGAGGAACATCTGTTTTATGATGGTCTGTTGGCTGGCATGTTAATTTTTTCCTTATTGGTCATCTTTTTTTTCCCCTGCCACCCATTTTTTTTTTCTGTTCAAAAAAACGATGTCCATGAGATTATTTTTTTGTTGTTGTTTCGTCCATATGAAATTCAGCTGAAAACACTGTGGGGTTATATTCAAACTGCTCAAAATTTCAGGGACATTTTGGCTATGAAAGAGCCTCTAAATTTCTCTTTAAGCCAAACGCAAGAATTAGGTAGCAGTCTGTATAAAATAGGGCTATTTTGGAGGTTGGCTACTTTTATCAGATGTCCCTAAGACTTTTCCTTATTTTCTTCTAGGTAAAGAGAATCTGAGGCTTTTTTCTTGACTGTTGTGTTTTGCATAACTTTAATAGCAAGTCTAGGAAATCTCCTTTTTCATGACAGGGTAGTTCCTTCTTGGAAAGACAGAAGTTTATTTTAAATCAGAGTTGATAATTTTAAAATTAGGATTATTCCTTTTATTATAATTATATGAGTAAGGAATTTAGCTTATCCCTTTTTTTTTTTTTTTGCACGTAGGCAAAGAGTATTCAATTTAAATATGTTTAAAAAAGGGGGAAACATTTCTATAACAGCATAAAGAGTGATGTGTATTTAGTTTTTGACGGAACTGTGCTCTTTGTGGAGGTGTAAAGTCAAAAATCTGTAAATATTTTCTGGCAAAAACCCTGTTGTGCGAAGTGTAGATTGCCCTATCCTTTCAAAACATATTTAGATGTTTGGAAAAATGGCTAACAGTATATCGCTGTCCCTTAAAATGTTTGTAAATGTTTTGAAGTTTTATGCAGGTTAACCGAATCCAAAGATTAAAATATTTAAGCGTGAAAGCTGGTCATCCAATAGCTGAATAGCCGTATGTATGTGTAGGTGCATGTGTACATGTATGTACACCTTTTCTTCTATTAGGAGTTGCTGGGAAGAAGAACAAATTGATAATTGGTGGTCTAGTGGTTAAGGCATCAGGAGGAGGAGGAGGAGGAGGAAAGGAAAGGAAGAGAAGGAGAAGGAGAGGAGTCTCCTCCTCTTCCTCTTCCTCCTCCTC
>NW_015390025.1:58923-61246 GCF_001527695.2 Protobothrops mucrosquamatus
TTCTTCTTCTTCTTCTTCTTCTTCTTCTTCTTCTTCTTCTCCTCCTCCTCCTCTTCCTCATTCTAATTCTAATTCTAATTCTCCTTCTCTTCCTCTTCCTCTTCCCCCTCCATCATCATCGTCGTCATCATACTATATTGTAAGGAGTCAGTAAGATAATCTAGAACAGGGGTCCCCAACCCCCATCTGTGGACCGGTACCGGGCCGCAGCATGCCAGCAACCGGTCCCCACAAACAAGCAAAGCCCCATGCGCAGGATGCAGGCAGCACACAAAACCACGTCCCCCCCTTCGGTCCGTGGAAAAGCCTCTCTCCACGGAACCGGTCCTTGGTGCCCAAAATGTTGGGGGGCTGCTGATCTAGAACCAAGTGCTACAGAAGGCTTAGTCTTAGATTGCTCCCTTTGTAGCTTTCTGACCACTGTCTTTGTTCCGTGTCTTCTTTTCTGAAAGTCTTCTGTAAGTCCAATTGCACGAAACTCTTCTTTGATCGAAATCCATAAGGCTTCCCCAGTGTCAGCTTTGTTGGCCTTGCAGCAGTTGACCAAGAGGGCTGAAGCCCACTCAGGAGCTCCTTCTGTCATCAATCCCCTCCAGTGTGCAGTGTGCAGTCCTCAACTTATCACCGTTCATTTAATGACCGTTCACAGCCCTGGAAAAAGTGACTTACGACCGTTTTTGCAGCATCTCATCCAGGGTCACGTGATCAAAATTCAGACGCTTGGCAACTGGCTCATATTTATGACGGTCGCAGCATCCCAGGGTTCGTGCGATTCCCTTTTGCGACCTTCTGACAAGTCCGCGGGAGAGCCAGATTCACTTAACGACCGTGTTGCTAACTTAGCAGCTTCAGTGATTCACTTAACAACCGTGGCGAGAAAGATGGTGAAACGGGGAGAAATTCATTTAACAAATGTCTCGCTTAGCAACGGAAATTTGGGGCTCAGTTGTAAGTCAAGGACTACTTTTACTGGGTTTCCATTCTGCTTCTTCTAGAGCAGGGGTAGGCCACCTTGGCTCCTTTATGACTGGTGGACTTCAACTCCCAGAATTCCTGAGCCAGCCATGCTGAGGGAAAAGGGAGAGGTTTCCAAGCTGAGCCAGGCTGGCTCAGGAATTCTGGGAGTTGAAGTCCACGAGTCATCAAAGAGCCAAGGTTCCCCACCCCTGCCCTATATTGGGTCCTCAACCTTGGCAACTTTAAGACTGGTGGACTTCAACTCCCAGAATTCCTGAGCCAGCATGGAGGAACTATGGCCCCCCTCATGACTGGTGGACTTCAACTCCCAGAATTCCTGAGCCAGCATGGCTCAGCTTGGAAACCTCTCCCTTTCCCCTCAGCATGGCTGGCTCAGGAATTCTGGGAGTTGAAGTTCACGAGTCATAAAAGAGCCAAGGTTGCCTACCTCTGGCCTAGGCCTAGGCCGCTTTTTGACTGGTGGACTTCAACTCCCAGAATTCCTGAGCCAGCATGGAGGAACTATGGCCCCCCTCATGACTGGTGGACTTCAACTCCCAGAATTCCTGAGCCAGCATGGCTCAGCTTGGAAACCTCTCCCTTTCCCCTCAGCATGGCTGGCTCAGGAATTCTGGGAGTTGAAGTCCACGAGTCATGAAGGGGCCTAGGTTGTCTACCCCTGCTTCTAGAAGGTTCTCCAAGGTCCCTTCCAAGATCATTATCATTATCATCCCTTCGCCTTGTGTTCTTGCTTGACTAAAAATCAGCATTTTCTTCCCTCACAAAGAGCCCAGGCTCTGGGTTTCCCCCCAAATTGTCTCAGGCTTTAAAGCCGGTGATCGGACCCTGGGCTGGAAGCAGAATTTATTCCGGGAAATGCAAACTTTCCAGGAAGATGGGTCTCTTCCTCCCCCCCCCCCAGGATGGAAGATCTACGGTTGAGAGCTCAGGCTTTTGAGTTCTTCTGCTCCTCAGCCACATCCTGCTCAACAAGAGGGATTGTCCAAGAGTCCAGACTTCGCAAAAATTGTCTGTTGTTGCTCCAGTTCGGCTTTCTGTTAGCCAAGCCATCTTCTCTTTGGCTAATCCCCCTCGCTCAGCACTTCGGTGTGTTACACAACCTGTTGGGTAGGGATATTTTATTATTATTATTATTATTTTAATTTCTATTATTATTATTATTTTAATTTCTATACCGCCCTTCTCCCGCAGGACTCAGGGCGGTGCACAGCATATTAAAAACAGATACAATAACAATATACAAAAATAAAACCCTTCTAAAACCAAATTAAAAACCAAATATTAGAGGCTGTGTTCCAATTAAAATTATACTTAAAATCGTCCCTAAATAAAATCCTCCTTAGGT
>NW_015390025.1:63119-68032 GCF_001527695.2 Protobothrops mucrosquamatus
CCTTCCTTCCTTCCCTCCCTTCCTTCCTTCTCCTTCCTTCCTTCTCCTTCCTTCCTTCTCCTTCCTTCCTTCTCCTCCCTCGCTTCCTTTCTTCCTCTCCTTTCCTTCCTTTCTTCCTCCCTCCCTCCTTCTCCCTTCCTTCCTTCCTTCCCTCCCTCTCCTTTCTTTCTTTCCTTCCTTCCTTCCTCACCTCCTTCTCTCCGTCTCTCTCCCTTCCTTCCCTTCCTCCCTCCTTCCTTCCTTCCCTCTCCTTCCTTCCTTTCTTCCTTCCTTCCTTCCCTCCTTCCTTCCCTCTCCTTCCTTCCTTCCCTTCTTTCCTTCTTTCCCTCCCTCCCTCTCCTTCCTCCCTCCCTCCCTTTCATTCTTTCTCTTCCCTTTTTTCTTTTCCCGCCTTTGTTATTTTAAAAAATGACTGCAGGTGGCAAACATATCCAACCTCCTCCTATTTTCCAACAACGACAACTCTGTGAGGTGGGTTGGGCTGAGAGAGGGAGAGTGACTGGCCCAAGGTCACCCAGCTGACTTTCAGGGCTAAGGCGGGACTAGAACTCAGGGTCTCCGACTTCCTAGCTGGGGCCTTAACCACCGGACCAGGTTCTCTCTCTTGAACTCATCCCACCCCATGAAATGGTTACGCAAAATTGCTTGATTTGAATAGTTGATGGGGGATTCCAGGATTTTGCAATAATGCTTTTTTGCAATAAACGTATTTTTTGTGGCAAGCACGTTTTATTGTTGTTGATAATAATAAAAGCATTGCAATCTCTTCCTTAGCGTTAAGGACCCGTCTCAATTAACGCAGAACCTCTGAAGAAACTTTTTTTTGCCGTAAAATGGTGCAGTGGAATAATTAATCCCCGTCCACGTACCGCGGTCTTCATCGCACATTCAAAGATACACTTGCTTCTGGGATTAATTAATCCAGATTCATCTAGCTTCGTTTCTTGTAGCTGCTTTTACGCCATTTCACCTAGAATTCCGATTCTTAATTTTATTTTTATAGACGCTATTGTGCTGCCGTAAAGTCTTTTTTTGGATAGCTTTCCCAACTTTTTTTAAACTTCAGAGTTCAACTGCACACCCAGCCTGTTGATGCAAACCGATCTCCTGTGATACTGTTAATTTAATTAGAAAATACTATGATGGTTTTAAAGAGACACTGCACATTTACGGTAATTAGAAACTTCCCCTCAGGATCGCGGCCCTCCATACTTTTCTTTCCGGCCTAGGAGAATTTTCTCCTTAATTTTCTCTTTTCGTTTGAATTACAGTTTGTCTAACGTTAACTGTCTCCCTTTCCTTTTTAATTGTGAGGTAGCCGTGGAAAGAACAGGAGTGTAAGGAAGAGGGCAGTTAATATCCTTTTCCCGGCTTGGAAAGGACTGAAGTGATTAATTGGGTTATTCTGCAGCCAGCAAGGCTGAAGCTGTGCGGAGTACAAAGCAGCTAGCAGGAGATGTTAGAAGGGGGAAAAAAATTAATTGAAATTGCAGGAGAGCCTTGTTGAGTGGGACCTCGTTTTCCTGATGGCGATTATTTAAAGCAAGGCCACCGAATTGGGTGTGTGTGTGTGTGTGTGTGTCTGTGTGTGTGCGTATAAGAGAGAGATTGAGAGAAGTCTAAATGTTTTGGGAATTCTGTGGGAGGAAAACCCTGTATTATGGAGCGATACACTGAGAACCAGGGATTGTTTTTTAAAAAAATTGTAATAATAATAATAATAATAATAATAATAATAATAATAATAATAATAATAATAATAATAAAGTTGGAAGGTACCCAGGAGGTCATCTAGTCCAACCCCCTGCTCGGGCAGGAAACCCTATACCATTTCAGACAAATGGCTGTCCAGTCTCTTCTTAAAAACTTCCAGTGTTGGAGCATTCATAACTTCTGGAGGCAGGTAGTTCCACTGGTTAATTGTTCTCACTGTCAGGAAGTTTCTCCTTAGTTCTAGGTTGCTTCTCTTACTTTCCACCCGTTGCTTCTTCTCCTGCCTTCAGGCGCTTTGGAGAAGAGCTTGACTCCCTCTTCTTTGGGGCAGCCCCTGAGATACTGGAAGGCTGCTATCCTGTCCCCCCTCGTCCTTCTCTTCGTTAAACTAGACATCCCCAATTCCAGCAACCGTTCCTTATATGCTTTAGCCTCCAGTCCCCTGATCATCTTTGTTGCTCTTCTCTGTAGCTTCCTTTTATTTTACATTTTATTTATTTCATTTTATTATTTGTTTTTTATATTTTATTTTAGTTGATATTTTAGTTGATATTTTATTTTATTATTGTTTCGCTTCATTTTATTATTTTTTATTATCTATTTTACTTTTTCCTGCCTTTATTATTTTCGTAAAGAACACAAGGCAGCGAACATCTCCAATGTACTTTCCTCTTACTCCTCCTCCTCCTCCTCCTCCTCGTCTTTTTTCCACAACGACAACCCTGTGAAGTGGGCTGGGCTGAGAAAGAGCGAGTCTCCTGGTGATTGGCCTAAGGCAGGATTAGAACTCAGAGTCTCCTGGTGATTGGCCTAAGGCAGGATTAGAACTCAGAGTCTCCTGGTGATTGGCCTAAGGCAGGACTAGAACTCACAGCCTCCCACTTTCTAACCCGGGGCCTTAAGCACAAGGCCAAACTAGCTCTCCTTTTCCCCCCAGAATGCCCCTTGCTGAGTTCATAGCCCGGCCTTCCTTATTCGGGAGGCATTTTGAGGGACTTCACTTGGCAGACAGCAAAAAATGAAGAGATCGGCCGAGAAGAAGCAACTTCCATCTTTTATTATTATATTATTATTATTATTATTATAATTTAATTTATATACCGCCCTTCTCCCGCAGGACTCAGGGCGGTGCACAGCATATTAAAAACAGTACAAATACAAAACATAAAAAATACAAACCCCTGTAAAACCAGATTAAAAAACCGAATATTAGAAGCTGTGTTTCTATTTAAAATTATTTTTAAAATCACCCTAAATAAAATNTCTGTGTGGGAGGAAGAAGAGGGAGGACCCGCAGACACTGGGAAACCGGGTGCTTCTTTGGAGATAATGCTGGGGAAACTGTCCGGTTTCGTATACAGTTCGTTTTTTAACGTCCACCGCGAAATTTGACATGATAATAGCACAGGACGCTAAAGCCTTTTGTAGGCTGGTCAAGCTGACCTCGGGCTACAGCCCAACCAAACATGTCAAACAGACTGAAGCCATTCATGTGCGGCTCTGTGGGTGTAATTATAGGGGGGAAAGGACCCCTCCCAGATTTCAGAGTGGGTGTGGGGTTATAATTAGTTTTCCTCCCCCCCACCACCACCACTCCCAATTCTTTTGAGTCCACGGCGCCTGTAAATGCAACTGCTTTAAAATCTAGAAAAGAAATGCATGGGCCAGGAAGCCTCTCCTCCCTATTCGAGGTCTTAAAAAGCTCTTAAATCCTGGATTGCAAGTCCAGGTCGTAAATCCTGGATTGCAAGTTTTGCTAGGCCAATAATTGTCCACGATTATTGCTGCACAGGTACGCTGCAGTTGTTTTTTTTTTCTTTTTTCTAAATATTTTATTGGTTTTTTGTTTTGTTTTTTACATATCACCATCAATATTTGGTAAACAGTGTGTTGTCTGGGTTTATAGTTACAAATAATCAATAACAGTTAGTTTCTATAGTTCCATATTCCACATAATAGCTTTCCTTGGTTTTCTCTTCTTTCAATAATATTCTCTTTATCGACCTTAAATTAGTACGTTCCCCCCCCCATTAATTCGGCTGGAGAATCTGCTTGAGGAGACTCATAGACTAGACTAGAGTAGAATAGAGTAGAATAGAATAGAAAAAGGAATAAAATGTAGAATAGAATAGAATAGAATAGAATAGAATAGAATAGAATTAGAATAGAATTAGAATAGAATAGAATAGAAAAAGGAATAAAATATAGAGTAGAGTAGAATGGAATAGAATAGAATAGAATAGAATAATGACAGAACAGAACAGAATAGAATAATGATAGAATAAGAATAAGAATAGAATAGAATAGAATAGAATAGAATAGAAAAAGGAATAAAATGTAGAATAGAATAGAATAGAATAGAATAGAATAGAATAGAATAGAATAGAATAGAAAAAAAAAGGAATAAAATATAGAATAGAATAGAATAGAAAAAGGAATAAAATATAGAGTAGAGTAGAATGGAATAGAATAGAATAGAATAGAAAAATGAATAAAATACAGAATAGAGTAGAGTAGAGTAGAATAGAATAGAGCTGGAAGGGACCTTGGAGGTCTTCTAGTCCAGCCCCCTGCTCAAGCATGAGAATCTATACCATTTCAGACAGGTGACTGTCCAGTCTATTCTTAAAAACTTCCAATGATGGAGCGCCTACGGTTTCTGGTGGCAAGCTGTTCCTCTGGTTAATTGTCCTCCCTGTTAGGAACTTTCTCCTTAATTCCAGGTTGCTTCTGCCTTTGGTCAGTTTCCCACCATGGTTTCTTGTGCTTGTTTTGAGTGGTGGACTCCAGTGCTTCACCCAGGGGAGAGTCCCTGGCTGATCTCGGACTCAAAAAAGTTAAGCGACAACTAACCCTGGATGGCAGATCTCCAGGAATCCCAGGGCGATCGGCTAGACTGGAAAGTTGACGACACCCTGGAAGAAAACAAGAACTAAGAAAGTTTATACTGTTGCTATGAGTATGAGATGAACAAATCCATGAGGTTTTTGGGAGACCGGCTCAATTGAAGGAAGATTTTATTTTCTTCCTTTCAAGTTGGAAGCCGGCACTGATTGGTTGAAAGTGTGGGGGGGGGGGTTTCCCACTTTTCTCTGACTCTTTTGGAAGCAATTCGGGGCCACGGGAAACAGGATATGACAGGCATCTCTCAAGCTTTTGGGGGGGAATTGGGGTTACTTATTTTTAACACCCCCCCCCCC
>NW_015390025.1:71089-73227 GCF_001527695.2 Protobothrops mucrosquamatus
CATTTGCAGTGATACTACATGACATTGGAGTGCTAGTGTCTTGATGATAGGTAGTCCTCAGTTTGCAGCAGTGTGTTTAGTGACCGTTCCAAGTTACAACAGCACTGAAAAAAGGGACTTAGACCGTTTTTCACACAACCAACGTCCCCTTGGTCACACGATCAAAATTCAAACGCTTGGAACTGACTCATATTTATGACGGCTTCAGGGTCCCGGAGTTGTGTGATCCCCTTTTGTGACCTTCTGGCAAGCAAAATTAGTGGGGGAAGCCGGATTCACTTAACAACTGTGTAACTAATTTAACCCCTGCAGTGATTTACTTAACAACCGTGGCGAGAAAAGTTGTAAAGTGGGGTAAAACTCACTTACCGAATGTCTCACTTAGCAACAAAAATTCTGGGCTCAATTGTGAGGGGCTGCCACTAAGAAGAGGAGGGGTTCAACTTATTCTCCAAAGCACCAGAGGGGAAGACAAGAAACAATGGTTGGAAACTGACCAAAGAGAGAAGCAACCTGGAATTAAGGAGAAACTTCCTTAGGGTTTCCTGCTTGAACAGGGGGCTGGACTAGAAGACCTCTAAGGTCCCTTCCAGCTCCTACTCTACTCTACTCTACTCCACTCCACTCCACTCCATTCCATCTGTTCTACTCTACTCTACTCTACTCTACTCTATTCTACTCTACTCTACTCTACTCTACTCTACTCTACTCTACTCTACTCTACTCTACTCTACTCTACTCTACTCCATCTGTTCTATTCTATTCTATTCTACTCTACTCCACTCCACTCCATTCCATCTGTTCTATTCTACTCTGCTCTGCTCTGCTCTGCTCTGCTCTGCTCTACTCTACTCTACTCTACTCTACTCTACTCTACTCCATCTGCTCTACTCTATTTTATTCTACTCCTGGAATTAAGGAGAAACTTCCTTAGGGTTTCCTGCTTGAACAGGGGGCTGGACTAGAAGACCTCTAAGGTCCCTTCCAGCTCCTACTCTACTCTACTCTGCTCTGCTCTGCTCTGCTCTGCTCTACTCCACTCCATCTGTTCTATTCTATTCTACTCTACTCCACTCCACTCCATTCCATCTGTTCTACTCTACTCTACTCTACTCTACTCTACTCTACTCTACTCTACTCTACTCTACTCTACTCTACTCCATCTGTTCTATTCTATTCTACTCCACTCCATTCCATCTGTTCTACTCTACTCTACTCTACTCTACTCTACTCTACTCTACTCTACTCTACTCTACTCTACTCTACTCTACTCCATCTGCTCTACTCTATTCTATTCTACTCCTGGAATTAAGGAGAAACTCCCTAACAGTGAGGACAATTAATCAGTGGAACAGTTTGCCTCCAGAAATCGTGGGTGCTCCATCCCTGGAGGTTTTTAAGAAGAGACTAGACATTCACCTATCTGAGATGGCATAGGTTCTCCAGCTCAAGCAGGGGGCTGGACTAGATGACCTCCAAGGTCCCTTCCCCCTTTATTCTAGTCTATTCTTCCTGCCCACAACCACATTGGTACAGGCTGATTTAGCAACAAAACACCGTCCCAGACCCCTTTGCTACAGATGCAGAGTCCTTTATAGAGACTTCCAAACTCACCCAGGTCAGTGAAAGGTCCAGCAAAGGCATCGTCTTTCTTTTAAGCTCAGGATGTTTGCGTGTTTGTGTCACGATGTGTTGCCAACCAATCCATTTGGTTAACTGATGAACCGGGCGCGTTGGGTGAACCCAGAAGCAATTGACCTAAATAGAAAGAGGTCTCCTAACCTCCCTTGTGAGATTATTTTGGGTACCAGGCTTTTACTGAAATTATACGTAGGGAAAGTCCTGCAGGGTGGCCGGTTCTTTGCCACACAAATACACGTTTCTGATGCTGCCCAAACGCCCACCGAGCAAAACAGAGCATCCAAAAGAGGGTTTTTTTTTTTTTAAAAAAAAGAAGGATCTGGTTCAGCAAAGTCTTGGAGAATTGTCTGCTTCCAAAACCAGATTCCTTTTCCTTTCCACTAATTCCTACTCTTTAGGAGAACTAAAGTCTTAAAAATATAATCTTCTAGTTCAAGGTTTGTATAATGATTGAAACAGATGAGAATTAAATAAGGGGTTGAAGGGATTCCTGGAAG
>NW_015390025.1:75024-78216 GCF_001527695.2 Protobothrops mucrosquamatus
TTCCTTCCTTCCTTCCCACCTTCTTTCTTTCCTTCCTTCCCTCCCACCTTCCTTCCTCCCTTCCCTCATTCCTTCCCTCCCATCTACCCTCCCTCCATCCCTCCTTCCTTCCTTCCTCCTTTCCTTCCCTCCCATCTTCCTTCCTTTCTTCCCTCCTTCCCTCCCACCTTCTTTCTTTCTTTCCTTCCTTCTTCTCTTCCTTCTTTCCTTCCTTCCTTCCTTCCTTCCTTCCCTTTATATTTGCTTTTTTTACTTTGTGGGAAATAAATAAATCGGAAGCCTTGGACCCTTCCTTCCTTTGAACAAATGCTTCCAGCGCAATAAATATGAGCTGCTGCTATGTTCTTTTTTTAAGAAAAAATACATCGCTGTTTATTGATTCTCCATTGAGTGATCATTCAGTTACGTTGATAGAAGGGAAGCGGTTGCCAAATTCTTGATAGGTCAGTGGTGGCGAACCCATGGCAGGGGTGCCAGAGGCGGCACTCAGAGCCCCCTCTGTGGGCACACGCGCCGTCGCCCCAGTCCTAGGCCCTCAGCTGGGTTTTATAAAACCTTTTCGCTTTAGGCCTCCGCCTCCGTGTACAAAAAAAAAAAAAAAGGTTCAATCAATCAGTCAATTTCAACTTCTGGTGGGGAAAAAAAAGATCTTGCAAAGTTGGAATTGATTGATTGAACTTTTTAGTCCCACCCAATGGGCCACACCCACTCCGCACCCGACAATGCATAAATGGGTTTTGGGTTGCAGTTTGGGCACTCGGTCTCTAAAAGATTCGCCATCACTGTGATAGGTCCTTGATTGGCTTGAGATATTGAAGGTTCACAGATACTGTAGGTCCCACTGTTGGAATTCTTGTGCTGGGAGTCCCTTATCTAGCAAGCTCTAGCACAGTGGTTCTCAACCTTTTTAATGCCGTGACCCCAACCGGTCGTAAGTCGAGGACTACCCAACCGGTCGTAAGTTGAGGACTTTCCCTGCCCGGGAGCGCCGCGCATGCGTGGTTCCGCCCCCTGCGCCGGCCGAGGCGTGGCTGGCAAGTGGCAGAGACAGAGCAGGCCGGCCACCAGCTGGCCCAGCCCAAGGGAGGTAAGGCACCTGCCGGAAAAGGGGAAAAAAATGGCGGACAAAAAAAATGGCAGACAAAAAAAATGGCGGACAGCCTTGCTTGGCGACCCCCATGAAATGGTCGATCGACCCCAAATGGGGTCCCAACCCACAGGTTGAGAACCACTGCTCTAGCATCATGCCAGATCTCATCAAGGTGGTTTCCAGAATCTTCGTCTCGGCTGCTGCTGTTTGATGGATTTGGCTGAACCTGATCCCGTTGGATCTTGGGATGGGCGTTCTTCAACTTATCCATTAGTGACTTGGATGAAGTGATGGAACAAGTGTGTATCATCACATTTGCAGATAACGCAAAACTAGGTGGAATGCGTTAGCAGGCAGAAAACAAATTCAAAATTATCTGAATAGGAGGGAGAAATGGACTGAAAATAAGAGGATTTAATTAATAGGAACTAATGCAAAGTTCTTTATTTAAGGGGGACGGAAATTAAGATGTTCATGTAGAGAACAGCGGATACTAAATTGTAGTTGAAGTAAAGCAGGGATAGGTGTGGTCAGTATTTGGATGAGAGACCTCCAGAGACAATCCAGATCTGTAGAGAAGAAGGTGGCAGTGTTAACCAGTCAGCTCGCTTCTTAGAATAGAATAGAATAGAATAGAATAGAATAGAATAGAATAGAATAGAATAGAATAGAATAGAATAGATAATATGGAATAGAATAGAAAATATGGAATGGAATTGAATGGAATACAGAACAGAATAGAATAGAAAATATAGAATGGAATAGAATGGAATGGAATAGAATAGAATAGAATAGAATAGAATAGAATAGAATAGAATAGAATAGAATAGAATAGGGAATGGAATTGGAATTGGAATTGGAATAGAATAGAATAGAATAGAATAGAATAGAATAGAATAGATAATATGGAATAGAATAGAAAATATGGAATGGAATTGAATGGAATACAGAACAGAATAGAATAGAAAATATAGAATGGAATAGAATGGAATAGAATAGAATAGAATAGAATAGAATAGAATAGAATAGAAAAAATATGGAGTGGAGTGGAGTGGAATGGAGAATAGAAAATATGGAATAGAATAGGAATAAGAATAAGAATAAGAATGGAATAGAATAGAATAGAATAGAATAGAATAGAATAGAAGCTGGAAGGGACCTTGGAGGTCTTCTAGTCCAGCCCCCTGCTCAAGCAGGAGAACCTATACATCTCAGACAAGTGACTGTCTAGTCTCTTCTTAAAAATCTCCAGTGATGGAGCGCCCACGATTTCTGGTGGCAAGCTGTTCCACCGGTTAATTGTCCTCACTGTTAGGAAATGTCTCCTAAATCCAAGATTGCTTCTCTCTTTGATCAGTTTCCAACCATTGTTTCTCGTCCTGCCCTCTGGTGCTTTGGAGAATAGTTTGACCACCTCTTCTTCTTTGGGGCAGCCCCTCAGATACTGGAATTCTGTTATCCTGTCTCCCCTGTTTCTTCTTTTCTTTAAGCTGTATTGTTTCCAAGAAAATTGCATGGCGCATCATGGGGTAGTCGGAGTGAAGCTCGATTCAAAGATATCTTTATCCTGACTTTATTCAGTGTATAACATTCATATTTCCTCAATGGCGCACAGGAGAATGTTCTTTGGTGTCCTCTCTCTTATGGTGAAGAATTTCCTTCATCTGAGCTGCTTGTGACCCTCAAAGGCAACTCAGAAATGCCCATTTTAGCTTCTCAGACAGCCGAGGAGCATCCACCATAGTGATCTTGAAGGTCACCGATACAGGTTAAAATGGAGATTTCGTATCTGCTGGGCTGTGTCATGCTGGAAAAATAAGGTTTCTAGTAGATACGTTGATAGCACTTGTGCAGTACAACTCCCCCCCCCCATTCAAATGGTTTATTTTCTTTCTTTTTTTTTAAATGTTTTATTCTTTTTTAACATAATCACAATATTTGGTAAACATCGTGTTGTGTGGGTTTATATTTAAAAAAACCCAATAACACTTAGTTTCTATAATTCTGTAGTCCACATAATAGCTTTGCTTGTGTGGTACAACTTGGGTTGACTACAGGAAAGGATGATTTTTCTTACAGCATTACAGAACAACAAAGTCGGA